>NW_009953199.1:94159-103924 GCF_000747805.2 Chaetura pelagica | reverse complement strand
GGACCACGAGCCGCCCGCACCTCTTGCTGCTGCAGGCCAAGCCTGGCTGGTGAGTCGGGACATGTGCTCCCACCTGCAGGACGTTTCTTCCCTTCATTGGAACCGTGCTGAGGATACAGGCAGAGCTGGGTTTTGTTTGCGGTGCCTCTGCTGGATCGCTCAGGGACGAGCCACCGTGTGGTTCTTCAGTTAATTTGACATTTGTTGGTATAGATGAAAACCAGCCATCTTTAGTGTTGGAATGGGTGGTTTCTATTTGACCACA
Organism: Chaetura pelagica; assembly: GCF_000747805.2. Lineage (NCBI taxonomy): Eukaryota > Metazoa > Chordata > Aves > Apodiformes > Apodidae > Chaetura > Chaetura pelagica. Next base: position 103,659 of record NW_009953199.1, on the reverse strand, counting down.
TGTTGCCTCATCTGGTGCTGATCAAACATTCATATAAGAGTTGTTTCTATTGACTCTTGAGGACAGTTCTGTGAAGATTTATATCTGTTTAACCTGAGGTCACATTTTGTAACCTTTCAAGGTTAAAACCTAAATACTTAAAGCTTTTTAATATGACCTGTCATTTGCATACATCCCAATGACTAAGACACTGAAAACTTTAGTGAAACATTGGCCTATTTAGAAAAAAATATGAAAACTCTGTGTAAGATAAAGATTGTTGCCTTTTTTGTTGTGAACAATGTGAAACATCACCAGCACCCACAAGCAGTTGGTAAGAACACTGTGTTCCCTTCTCTTTACTACTTAAATAATCCAACTGCTAATTAAAACTTTGTCCTAAAGATAAATTAGATTGTCAGATTTGCACAATTAAAGGGTGGTATTAAGCAGCAGATGCATTTCAATGGTGAAGGAAGTGATCCTTATATCAACACTGCCCTTCATCTGGCCCAAAATGCTGGATGCAGAATGTTGGGATTCATTTAGGAAATCCCATCAAGTCTCTTTTTTCAAATAACTGCATTCCAAGGACAGTGAAGTAATTAATGTTATCATTTAATAAGATATGAATAATACTCTTCATTTATACATTAATCCTCATCTTCCAGTATAGAATAATTCTAGTTGATGAGTACTTTAGTGAAATTTTGTAAAGAATTTGGGATTTTTTTAATGACAAAAGGTGTTATGTGCAAACTGTGAGCTTGATGTGGAATTTAATAATTATTCAAAAAGTACTTTTATCCTAGATAACTACGGAGGAAAAGAATGGCTGTTTTCTTCCTTTAAATGGGTGAAAATGTAGTAACAATAAAATATGTTAATATGATTCATATTAGTATTGGGTTTTAAATAGCTAGAAATGATAATATAGTGTGAATATAGGGCTGCCACATGCCAAGGTTCCCTTGGATGTGTCCACGGGTGCCCCGAGCTGGCAGCAGGACTCGGGGGAGGGGGGTTGTGACAAAAGGCCCCTGTGCAGGCACAGCTGTCCCCAAGGCCTGAGAGCAGCAGCACAAATGTGCTGAGCATGGGCAGGTCATTGGGTGCTGAATGGGATTTTCTTGGAGGGTAGAAAATGCAGAGAGAGAGAGAGAAAAGAAGCAATAGCCCTCTTTGAGTATAAATATTTGTAAATTACCTAAACAATTAGTAACAATGTGGAGAAATCTGAGCCGGCAGAAGTCAGGAGGAAGACCTTAAAAGGTGAGGGTGGTTTATGAATGAAGATCTTGAGGATAACAAACTTGCTTTTTTTGTTGTTGTTTCCCTCTGGTTGCTGAGGCATTGTAGTGCACGTGTTCAGGGTTAAGTTTTAAAGTGTATGTGTGGAGAGGGAGTTGTTTGTGTTAATTAAACCTGTATTTTCATGTAATCAAAGCTCCACACACTCAGGCATTCTAAAGAGCCTCAAGTACCCTGAGAATTCCAGTAGCATCTCAAGACCAGACAAAAGTGTTACAATTTGTTGGGGCTACACTGTACATTTCTGTAGCATTTTGTAAAATGAAAATGTTGTATCACTGGTTCAGGCATGCTGCTGGAAACAAACATCTTGATTTCACTGTGTGGTTCTCCTAAGTGAATTGGGGAGTTGATGGAAATACTTGAACTTCCAGCGTGGAACTGGCAATGCTTCCAGACCACTAAACAAAATATTTTGTTAGAAACAGATCCTGCCCTTACAGTAGGTCCCAGTGCAACCATGTGCTGTTGAAACCTCTGCCTGGTGTGAGGTTTGCTTGAGCTGATGCTGATGCTGTGGACAGAGGAGGGGAGGACAATAGGTGTGGAGCACTAAAAACTAGATCAGCCCTGCTGTGCTCTGTAGAGGTATCTCAGCCTGTTCTCTAAATAGGGCATTTGAACTAGTGCAGGATGTTTTCCAGCTTGTTGAGACCTGACTTACTTTTGACTCTAAATGAACTGTATGTGTACTAATGTGGCTAAAAGAGACACTATATAGTATGTAGATGATGTGATGATGACCAGTGCAGAACCGACCTACATAAATACCTGGATAAGGCAGGGAAAAGATCAGATTGTTCCACAATATTGTTTTTGAATTGCTTTTTAATTTACCCCTGGAGTGCCCATATTATATCCTGCTGCACAAGTCTGCATGAGGCTGTTCATCTTGAAAACACTGACATTTCAAAAGGAAACCACGAAACTCCTCTCACATGCAGGCTGCAGTTCACTGAACTGGATGAATGGTCTTTCCACATAGCCAGGGGCATGCACAGCTGAATATAGATCACCCAGAAGATCTGCCAGCCCCATGTCCTGGGAGGAGGACACTCCTTCCTTGGGTCCAGCTCAGGTTCTCCTCAGAGAACTGCAGGTGCTTATGGTGCTGCTGCTGCATCTTTTAGGCCAAACACAAATTAATATCAATGGATGATCTTGTTGCCTGCCCAGTGAGTTCAGGGAGCATCCAGGCTTTGGGAGGGGACCTACAGCCCCCCTGGACCTGGTCCTCGGCACCTCTGTGCTGGTGGCACAGAAGGACTGTACAAAGCTTAGAGGGGGCTGTTTGGGGAACAAGGTTGAGTCTGGTACAGGCAAAACACTTTGGATCTGGACAGCTCTAATTCCTGCTCTCCCTGCTGGTTCCTGGAACATGGAGGCACCTCCTGAGCAGAGCGATGTGACAGCTCTGGGGGAGATGAGCACCCCGAGATGGGCAGAACTGCTGAAATCTCTTAGTTTTAGGTGGCCTAATCCTGCAGACATTTCCAAGGCAGGGCTATAATGACCTAAGTAAAACCAGTGAATGTTTCAGTGGAAAAACAATAGCTAGTGGAGCCTTTTGGGGCCTGAGCAGATGGGGGGGACAGGCAGTCCCAGGGCCAGCAGTGAGGTGGGTTTGTCTCGCAGCTCTGGAGCTGCTCTGGCTTTGTCCCCGGCAGCAGGCACATGGGGTGGCCGGCAGCAGGGCTGGCTGGCCGGCCGGGATTTGCATTTCCCTGGCACTGGTGATGTCAGGAGCCTGCCTCTGCGAGGTCCCCGGGGCTGCGAGGACAAAGGGGAGCTGGAGGTTTGGAAAAAACAAAGATCAAGGAAAGAGAGAAGCCAAGTTTTAAAAAAACGACGCGTTCAGTGTGCTTAGTCATAGATAGACAAACGCGGGAGGGCTGGCAGAGGCCTGTTTTCATCCTGAAACTCCCCCTCACATCCCAGACGCGCTGGGCCGTGTTTGCTATTGAGATAACATCCCCTTCCCCCACCACCCACAGATTACTGAAGGAGCAGCCGTTGCAAAAGGAAAAAAAAAACCAACAGCAACCAGCAGTTGCCTTGCTCTGCCTGCAGGAGGAATGTCAGGAAGTGTCTGATGGTGGGTGGGATGAAAGGAGGAAGCTGAACTCTAAAGAGAATATTCTAGCTCTGCTCGTGCAAACAAATGCCCCTCTGTATTTTGCTTGATAAGAACATCCAGCAGCAGGTCCTGCAGGCAGGGTGAAAGTGGAATAGTCACTCACACAGCTCTGAGGGATTTGGTTTGTACATGCTGCATTATCCAAAGCACTCTGTGAACTGGAGGGTGAAAAGATGTAAACAGCTAGGAAAAAATACAAGCATCATCAATAATTAATAATGCCTTTTTGTAATGGGAATGATCCAGTATTACTTATGAAGTTAATTTCTAGTTGGATGGATTTGTGGGAGTATATGAAATTTGGACCAGGATTTAAGTTCAGTGCAATCATGCTTTTTATTCTACTTAAAATAATTATAATTCTATTCTGCATTTTCTTTTTAGGTCTAAATAACACACAGCCTTTGTTTCCAGACATTCCAGACATCAGTTTTTGTGCACCAAATATGGCAGTTCTCAGATCCCCAAAGAGAATCTAGTTATAAATACAAAGGAAATTGTTTTCATTCATTGTCACTGTGCAACCCTGTGGAAATGCAAAAATAAGCCCGAAACAGAGATAGTGATAAGCACACTGGATTTCTAAAATCATGGAGTCAACAATGAGGAAGGAACTTAATTGCATACTTCATGAAATATTTAAACAGAGTGACCAACATGTGCAAATGTGGTGCCTAGAGTTTTACATCTGATTCTGTGCTGTGAACAGCTGGTGCTACGCTGTGTCAGTGACTCTCATCTTTTTTACTCTGTAGCCTTAAAAATTGCCAGTACACCATCCACAAGTCACTGTTTCTTGCAGTACTTTTGAAGCTTATTTTTTGTACTGGGTGATCTGTTGTGAAAAACTCTTAAGGCAGAAGCACAAAACTCCAAGGGAGAAGAGAATTGTGTTTCTTACTTAACTATAGACCTTCAGGTACATCCTGGGGACACTGGTGCAAGTAGTCCACAGCAGGTCCTGGGTGGAGGTTAGCATAGAGAGCAGGCAGAAAACTCATCTTTGTTGCAGTAGGTTAGCACAGTTGTTAACTATTTTCCAGCTATCTTCACACCTTGCTTATGCTACCTGTACAGATTTATTGGCAAGTTTTTCTAGTGGAGATCCAGTTAATCACAACAGAAGTCAAGTACCTGCCTCACAGCAGGTTCTTGTGTCAAAACACAAGGGAGGAAATACAAATTTTCTCTTTGCTTTTGTCTTTGCTTTTGTTTTTTCACCTGCTCTTCTCCCTTTGCTGAAAATCTCAACTCCTACCCCACATAAACTTCCTTCCTGCGACTGAGCCCTGTGCTGCTTTGATCAGCAGTTGGAAGAAGTTAGTGTTGGCAACAAGCTGTCACCTCTGAGCACCCCGAGTTAGGTGGGGTGAGATTAGTGAGACCTCAATGGGCCATTGTTCCGGGCTGCTTGCAGGCTCAGCTTGGCATTGCAGTGCCATGATGTTTAGAGATATTATTTGCTGTAACAAGATGCCAAAGGTAATTTAAAAAAAAAAAAAAAAAGAGAAATTGCAGACTTTTGCAAAATCTGAGTGTCAAGGTCACAAATTTTGCCTGGGGTACATGTCAGTTTGTCAGACCTATAACCCTCTGGGAAGTCCATTCCACTGCCTGATGTTAAAGCAGATCTGCTAAAAGATACTACCAAAGTATCTTTGTCTTCTGAGACCTGCTGAGAAATGACATGAATAATCTTGTTGTTTGGCCATTCCTGTTGTTTGGAGGCCTCCTCTTGATTCTTTACTGTAAGTTACATGGGAGTCCCCACTTACAAACTCTGGTTACTGCTTTTTAACATCATCCTGTGACTCCATCACTTTTTATTAATGCAGAATAAAACTGTTTACTTGAAAACTTCTGCCATCCTCATGGTACAAAAGGAAGGGTTTCCAATTTTCTTACAGTTATTTCCTGTATGTTTCCAATGTTCCCCCTGTGGTGTGAGTTTATGTTTTGGAAATAACAGTGAATTAAAAGAAATACACAGAGGAGACATGGCCAGGTTTTAAATTTTAAAGGCACTCAGGGCAGTCTGATGAGATGCAGCCTTGTGAGTCTGCTCCATTTTTCTGCCCCACTTACATTCTTTGCATAGCCAAGTATTACCCAGAACTGCTGGTATTTCTGCAGAGCTGATGTCTCTGCTTTCTGTTGAGCACTTGCCTCGTCTGCAAGAGTAAAGAACAGGATTCTCTTTAACAGCTGCCTTCCATTCTTGTCACATATTTATTGTCAGTGACAAAATTTTAAATTCTCTTAACAGAGAAATGGAAGCTGTTAACTGTAGGGCAGCAGGATACATCTTAGGTATGCATGACTTGTTTCTCTCCACAGCTCAAGGAAATGTATAGATTCATGGCTTTGTTGTACAACTGTGCTGAGTGCTCCTGCAAGCCTGTAAGCATCCTTAACTCCAATTGACTTCATTGGAAGTGAAGAGCTCTTGGAGCCTCTTGGAAGACAGACTTGGCGCGCTCGAGTGTGCCTGCAGCAGACACAGTGTGCACAGGCACCACTGCACCATCAGCTACTGCTGAGAGAGGAGAAAACGGGCAGCCACAGGAGGGAATGACTAGTTGTTCCAGTGCTCCAGACACCAGATTCCTCTTCTCACCTTGCTATGGATTGTGTGGTCCTGGACAAGTCACAGCAATTCCCGATCTTGGAGCTCTCTCTTTTTAAGCCAGAGTATGAAGTTAGACATGTTGAAGGCAATGAGATGGGCAGATACAATGGCACTGGGAACTACGTAAGAGTATGAAAGATAAGTAGCTGTACTTCTCGGCTTGTTACAGCAGTGTGCAGCACTTCTCAGGTTGTAACAGCAGTGTGCAATGTTTCTTCTTGGGTTCAGTGATCCCACTGATTCTTTTTACAGGCCCAGTGCTTGTCATGCCCATCCAGCCTCACCAACCAGCACAAACACCAGAACACACAGTAATGCCAGAAAAAACACTGGGGAGTAAAGCAATGTTCTTGCATCTGCTAAGCAGTGCAAAGTAATTGTCAACAGGCTAGGGATCCCTGCTGTGACCTTCCTTGCCCAGCATGGGAAGGGGAGGGAGAAGAGGGAAAGGGAATGAGAAAAGAGGGGATGTGACAGGGGGAGTTCCCTGCTGCACTTCGCAGGGGTCTGCAGAATGTTTCTTTCTGCTTATCTCTTTTGTGACTTTGATGCTACTTTGGATCTTCACTGTCAAAATCTTCGTGCATTTCAGTAACTTAATTAGCTCAAAGAAATTAAAAATGAAAGCTCTTGAACTTTAACCCTTCCAGGTTGAGAAGGGTTGACAGCAGAACTGTCAACTTGTGGTGTCAGTAGCATTCAGACATTTTCCTGAACATCTATTACTGCCTTTTCTGTGGACTCTCGAGCCTGATTTGAATCCCTGTTAACCCACTAGGAATCACAGTTATATCCACTGAAACCACTGATGTCATTGTGCAAAGACAATTAATCCCTCCCTCCCATCTTTCAGTTCCTGGATTTGTCTGTCACTAGAATCTCTTACCTGGCCCTGCATTACTTTCACTTTTCTGGGTTAACAAATCACCTCTGGGCATATTTGTCATGGTATACAGGAAGAACCTCTTGGTGAGCAGATTTAATCCGTATTCAGTCAGGGAGTGAAAACAATGCAGGAGGGAGGGAGAGGGGAACTCTCACCATCAGAAGCCACAGGAAAAGTGCTGTGAACTGTGAGCTAGTCCTCTCAGCCTGCCTCCATGCTTCACCTACCAGGTGTTGCTGTAGGGATTTTACTTTCTCCTTAATTCTATAAAAGATAATGTTATTATTGATGAAACTGTGTTCAGCCCTAGAATAATGAAACCATTCTGCAGAAATCCCTGCTGTTCCAGTCAGGTTCATCCAAGTGCAGCACAGACACGACCAGCAGAGCCTGCAGCAGGGTAAGGACACCAGCAAGTGTTGCTCCCATCTCCCTCTCCACTTCTGCTTCCTGATTTTTAAAATTCCTGAGCATCTCTAGTTCTGTGACATTCTTGAATTTCTGCAAACAGCCATAGAAGTGTTTTCATCTTGGTCAGAACTGCCCAGGGAATGCCCAGGGAGCACAGACACAGCATCTCCTCACAACATTTAATTGCTCTTTAGCAGTGGTACGTTACTGTGATTCATCCAATTTTACTGTTTGTACATAGGACACTTAGAGAACCTCATGGGGTAATTACCCTTGATTAGCAGGTTGGACACATACTGCTCTTTCATCCTGCAATTTGCAATTAAGAATACAGACATAATGCAGATTTCTTCTAGTCACTCTTTTATGTTTATAGGATGAGGAAACTGTTTAGGGAAAAATAATCTAAATCAGCCACCTGCTGAGATCCATCCCCTTCTTACCTGAGGATTACCCTGTGCTTGGTGGCAGCTGAGACATTTATACCTTCAGACACCTCAGTGCCAGCTCAATTCCCTCTTCCAAACATTCCTCTAAGCCCTGCTGCAGGTCTCTCTTCAGTCATATGTGGCTCAATTCACTTGTGAAGATCACTTGGACAGTATGAAAAGTCTTCAGAAGTCCTAACACTGATGTATATTTTAATTAGATGTTAGTATTTTGGGGCAGGGAAGGGTCTTCAGTTCTTCCTTCTTTGTGGCTTCTCCCAACAGACCCATAAAACTCAATATTACGGATGCATGAACTGTCCCAATAGCTGGATCAATAGGAAGGATGGAGAAGTACTTCAGAGCCACTTCCAGTGTTATCACAGTTGTCATGGGGAGTTCCCAGTCTCAGACAACATTTATTTGCAGTGGGACACAACCCAGAAAATATCTCAAGCTTTCTTCCTTGGAGTTTGTTTTTGTATGAGAACAGCAGCTGCCTTGTGTGAGTATTTCCAGAATAAGTGATTGTTACCAGAGGTCAGTTTTAGTACAAGCCCTCACAATGACATCAATATATTTCTTTGATTTTAAGCTAGGATAAATACTCATATTGCAGTTATACTATGTGTGATCATAGCCTGGCCTCTACTAGAGACATGGAGATTCTAAGCTACGTTGTGTACTTCAGTTAAGTTGTACAGACTTAGGCAGGACTGGGAGCAGAATTCTACTCCCAGTTTCCTTCAAAGGGTGCTAACAATTAATAGCTCCCTAAAATACAGTTCACTTGCACTTGGGACACAGCAAAGGCAGAAACAACCCCTCATTATTTTTGTTGCTTCCTGAACCGACACAACCAGGTGTGACAGGGAGGCAGTGCCAGTTTGTGTGCAGCCAGAGCCAGTCCCAAATTCCTTCTTCCAACGCTTTAACCTCTGAGACACCTCGTGGTGGAAACACTTACTGCTGGCAGAGAGGGAATGACATCTCTGGGAGGATCCATTTTGCAGCAGCTTGGGGCTTCCATTCTGCTGCCCTTGGTGGTGGTGGGTGCCACCCAGCCCGGGGGGCTGACCTGGGGAAAAGATTGAGCAGGTTTTTATTTAAAAAATCTAAAGCCACAGGGAAATTCATTTAGTAGAGTAGGGATGGTCGTTGTACTTGGTGATCCCAAGGGCCTTTTCCAACCCGAATGGTTCTGTGATGGTTGATCATGAGGTCCAAGCTTTGCCTTTGGCTTTACAAATATTTATGAGATCGGTGGGCAGCATTTTGTCAACGCAACACTTTCTGTGCAAAACAAAGCAAACGTGGCTTTCCCCTGGGGTTTCACAGGGGTTGTTCTTCAGACCTCAAACCGAACGGGAAGCTCGGATGGGAGCTGGGGGTGTGACGGACTGAAATCCCACCCTGTTGGTGTCCCCAGGGTCCCAGCGCTGGGACCCCCGGCCCTGGAGGGACGCAAAGTCCTCTCGCCCTGTTTGCCGCGTCAGAACGTGGAATGTTGCAGTCGTTACCTCTGAGAGTTTTAAAACCGCTTTATTCTTCTACATATTTTTTCCCCACACGTTGAGGAACCGACCCCCCCTCTCCTGCGGCGCGGGACGGAGCTCAGAGCCGGTCCCGGGGGTCGGTGTGTCATTCGTGGTGCTTCCCCACGCGACTCTTCGCACGGAGCAGCCCCACAGCGGCCTCCCGCGCGGCAGTGCGCTCCCG
>NW_009953199.1:90562-92734 GCF_000747805.2 Chaetura pelagica | reverse complement strand
TTGTATTGCGGTGCTCCGGGCTTCCCTTGGCGAGATAGGCCGCGGCTCGGTGGTGCCGGCAGCGGGGCTGCACGCAGTGATGGCTCGAACTGGTCTGCTTCTTTTTAGGGATTTAAAGCAAACCTCTCTCTTCTGAGGCGACCCGGGGAGAAGACCTATACTCAGCGTTGCCGTTTGTTTGTTGGGAATTTGCCTGCTGATATAACAGACGAAGACTTTAAGAGATTGTTCGCTAAATATGGGGAGCCAGGAGAGGTTTTTATCAACAAAGGGAAAGGCTTTGGATTCATTAAATTGGTAGGCTTTTGTGCTGTACGTCCATCCCTTTAATTCTCAGAAAGTAGTGTATTTGGTTTTCTAAAATTGGATCTCAAACTTTCTCCAGGAATCTAGAGCTCTTGCAGAAATTGCGAAGGCAGAACTGGATGATACCCCCATGCGGGGTCGACAGCTCCGTGTTCGGTTTGCCACACATGCTGCTGCTCTTTCAGTGCGCAATCTTTCACCCTATGTGTCTAACGAGTTGCTGGAGGAAGCTTTTTCCCAGTTTGGTCCAGTGGAAAGAGCTGTTGTGATTGTAGATGACCGAGGTAGATCAACAGGAAAAGGCATTGTTGAATTTGCATCAAAGCCAGCTGCAAGAAAAGCATTTGAACGGTGTACTGAGGGAGTGTTTTTGTTGACAACGTAAGTATGTCGCTGCTTAGGGTTTTTAGGTTTAAGCTGCATAAAATTGTCAGCTTCTAGTTTTTCAGAATCGAGATTCTTATGGAAAAGTAAAATGAGTGTTTTTTTGTTCAGCACTCCTAGGCCAGTTATTGTGGAACCATTGGAGCAACTGGATGATGAAGATGGTCTTCCAGAAAAGCTTGCTCAGAAGAACCCGATGTATCAAAAGTAGGCAATGTCTTTTGGCATAGAGTATATAGATGATGTATGTACTATTGTTCCTGACTCTGAGAGAAATGGAGCAATTATTGGGAAACAGGCTTAGAATTTTGAGTAGCAGTTTCAGTTCTTTTTTTTTTTTTTTTGATTGAAGTTGGCTTTTTGGTAATGTAACATACTGATTTGGTTAGTGCATTCCCTGAGGGTTACACAATCTTCTGCATTGTGACACAAAGCAAAGCCTCCATAGCCCTGTAACAGATGTGTTTTGGTATATATAGAAACTCTTGAAAATCAGGCTTAAACTGTTTGTTCTTCCTGTTTTTGAGAACTGTCATCTCACTTCAGGCATATCTCATGTTGATGATTCCATAGGGATTTGATAAACATGTTTATGGTATGAAAAGAGAAGTAAAATTTTAACACAATCCATGATTAATAAGACTAATTGCCTATGTAATTGCATTACAGAGGGGACTACTGGGCATAAAAGGGTGGGTAAGACTCTATAGGAGCCTTTTCCTGAGTAGCAGTTTTAGGTCTGTATACTGAATGAGTTGTAGAAATACTGTATTTTCCCAGATGACAAAAGGGAGTGCAGGAGGCAGATCCAGTCAGGTCTGGTTTGTATGAGAAAGTGTTCGAAATTGGTACCTTTGATCAAAAAACATAAACAGTGTAGAGGCAAGAGTCTTTGAAAACAGTGCAGATTAGTGTAGTGTTAAAACGTTGAAATGCTTTACATTGCTAATGTGTGGAAAGCTTTTGAACTTTTCTAGTGGTGTTCCATTAATTACTGACTTTTTAACTCCACTTTCTTTATATGACAAACTGTTGGCCCTGAGGCATTTTGAAAACTCTTTTAACTTAAAATCAAAGCTTGTTCCTTGCCTTTGACACGTGGTGCTTTGGGTGAAGCAGCACTGAAAATTCCATCTCTCTGTGTGCTGGTGTTTTGAGCAGCTGTCCCTGCTCAGGCAAAGACCTGCCTTGTTGGAGGATTTTGCACCTGCCAATTGCCAGCAGTGGAGGGTCTTAAGGAAGTAGTTAAGAAGTAGAACTGTAAGTGGAAAGGTTGGTGTGGATGTGGTGGTGCGGGAGTCTCCATTTGCTAAGGTGGCTGTGGAATTTATTTACATTCAATGCTGCAGTTTCACTGTAAAATGCGGTGGTGTTACCAGCATTGTGTCACAGCAAGTTTACCACTTGGTAGTTGAGAGGCAGTGTTTTCAGGGGGCCTTGATGTGCCCTGGTAATTCTGCTTGTGGTGATTGACCTTCAGTT
>NW_009953199.1:76190-90528 GCF_000747805.2 Chaetura pelagica | reverse complement strand
TCCTCCCCGTTTTGCTCAGCCTGGCAGCTTTGAATTTGAATATTCCCAAAGGTGGAAATCTTTAGATGAAATGGAAAAACAGCAGAGAGAGCAAGTGGCAAAAAACATGAAAGATGCCAAGGACAAACTTGAAAGTGAGATGGAAGATGCTTATCATGAGCATCAGGCAAACCTCTTGCGGCAAGGTAATTGGCTCTGAATTCTGTGTTGTATTTTTTGTTTTCATGCTAGTTTAAATTTATGGCTGTTTAATAAATAAATTACTTTCCCACTGCTAACTTGAGAATTTAGCCTTAAAGAGAAAATGGTAGTTTTTCAATTTTTTTTATGAAGTATTGTCAAGAGTAGTGGCACTCAGAAGGCAGCTGTCTGCTGTAGTGCAGCTGAGGTGGATGGAGCTCAAATCTGAGTTTAGATGTGACCCCAGTTTGACACAGCTGCTGACAAGCTTCGTTTCTGCAGACCTCATGAGGCGCCAGGAGGAGCTGCGGCGTATGGAAGAGCTCCATAACCAAGAAATGCAGAAACGCAAGGAAATTCAGCTGAGGTTGGTTTGGCTTTCCTGGGATTTTTTTTCAATGTTACAGTTGTTTTTTTGAAAATGACTTCTATATGAAAGCTTTTATTTTTCAAGAAACACCATTGCTGCCTCAGTTTGCATATGAGAAATTGAATGGCAGTGTGAGTTTTTCCTGGAGTATGTCAGCATCATAGAGTATCTTCTTATTGCTGGAGTGCAATCAGTCATTCAGTGTCTTTTGAATTGCTTGTGTAAGTGATGTTGAGTGTTGAGCTTGTTACACTGCTGAGGATTAACAGTCTGCTCTGGGGTGACCAGGCAGGAGGAGGAGCGTCGCAGGCGGGAAGAGGAGATGATGATACGTCAGCGGGAGATGGAAGAACAAATGAGAAGACAGAGGGAAGAGAATTATAGTAGAATGGGTTACATGGATCCAGTAAGTGAAAGTGATTTTTTTGTTGTTTTATACATTACTGTGTCCAGGATTTTGTTGGCATTTTTTCAAGTTTGATGCGTTTTGCTTCCTCTAGGTTAGGTAATGCGATGCCTTTGTAGGTGAGGTGAGAGTGGTTGGCTGTACATGGGTTTTATCACCTGAAGGGTGTGGATTTCATAGTAGATTATCTGTGCTAAAAGTTGTTTCTTCTATGCAGAGGGAGAGAGACATGAGAATGGGTGGTGCCACCACAATGAACATGGGAGGTAAAGAATATTTAATAATTACTTTATGTGGTTAACCTAGAAAGTGTCAGAATATGATTATATGTTTCTCTTTCTTAGATCCTTACGCTTCTGCAGCCCAGAAATTCCCACCTCTTGGAGGTGGTGGCGGCATAGGTTATGAAGCTAATCCAGGAGTTGGCCAAGCAGCCATGAGTGGTTCTATGATGGGAAGTGACATGGTAACGTATCCTGTGGTGGCTATAGTTTAGCACAAGGGAAATGTGGTGGTTGGCAATGGAGTTCTCTGCCAGTGTTCGGATGGTTGTGTAAATGTTACTGTTAACTACTGACTCTCTTGTCAGGTGTTTAACACGAAGACTAGTGTGGCAGTATGTAGTACTAGAGTAGTTCTTAACTGTTATGGTAGCTGACAGTTGGAAGTTTTTTGTAAGTGAATTCAAATGTGCTGTTAAGCATATTTGCAATTAACTGACTTTATTGGACTTTGGAAATTCTGCGTCACTGTTAGGCTTGGAAGGATTTTTTAATAAATTATAGAGAATTTGACAAATTACTAGATTATGTTTTATAATTAAGAAGCTTTTCAGCAAGTTGACTGATTGTCTTTATGGATGAGAGATTTTTGTTCCTTTCTCATGTGTAACATGGCATTTATTGTGGCCCTTCCAAGCCTAGTTAGGATTGATGCATGTTGGTATGGGTGTGCTGTTAATTTAGAAATCTGCGCTCAAGTCAATTTAAGCAGCAGATTAACTTAAGTAATCAATGGTAAACAGCATATCACTTATTCTGTGTGCTGATGTTTGCCATAGAAGAGCAGAAATGCTGGTTTTTAGCTTCAGGCATGTTCCAGTGGTCCAGGACTGCAGCCATTTTGTGGTTCCTACCTCTTGTTTTCCTGTCTTGGGCATGACTATATACGTAGAATTTGTTAAAGCTACAGCATATCTCATGTTCCAAGGTATGCTTCCAGACTGCTGTTTTTAGCACACTATATGTGTGAACGGCTTTGAGCCTGCTTGGTGTTATCACACTGAGCATCACAGATGTAGGTTAAATAAATGCCTAATGGGTAGGATGGAAATCTGTTGGCTTGGGTGGTGATATCACTGTGCTTTCGCCCTCCTGAAAGGGTGTACACTCTGTAGCACAAACTGAACTAAATGATTTTTGGGTGTGTTTAGCCCTCTGGCTTAATGTGGTGAGCTACCATAGTAGCTTGTCAGGTATCTTCTGGTTTTTGGGGGAGCCATATCTTTGGAATGATAACTTTGCAGAACATCACTAAGTCAGTAGACAGTGCCGTTGGCCTTAATGTATCTAAATAATCTACTGATATTTAAGCATTTCCTAAGTTTTCTGTGAACAGTTAGGTAGTCTGTGGTGAATGCTGTGTACATGTTTCTCCTGAAAATCGTGGTGCAGGTGCATGCTGAACTTGTGTAAGACTTGAAAATGTGATATGGTCAAAAGGTGTGACAGTAAGATGGTTTAACTGCCTCAAGGTTCTTAGAATGGGGATCTCTGCCATGCAGTGCTGTCACAATGACTGGGCTGATACCTTTTAAACAGAATTGGAGATAAGCTTAAGATACCATGAGTTAGGCAGAAAATCCAGGTAATCTTCCTGAAATTCCTTTCTTGGAAGGATTGAAACTGCCTTTCAGAAGTCAAGAACTCAAAGTGTGAATTTCCAGTTGCAGATACCTTTTGTAACAAACAACCTACCAGTGTTCTGTTACTCGGCAGTGGAAAATTTTCTTGAAAATCAAAGTTTAAAGCCATCTTTGACTTGATAACCTGTCAGTTCTGTAGATTGAATGCTGACCACACCTACTGATACAGCAACTGAATTAAGTACATGCAACTCGAGGTACTAGTAAAAAATACCTGAAGTCTCTGCTTTATTGCAGGGTAATTTAGCTTTTACATCTCGGTGTGAAACCTTTCAACACTGAAGCTGTGAATTTTCCAAGAGCTTGTGGTGAAGGTGGGGTGGGAAGGGAGATACTGAGTGGATGCACACAACCTTTTGTGCAGACTTCTAACTGGAAACACTGGATAAATTGTAGTTCTTTGAACACGTTTCACATTATACAGCAGCCATTCTGGAGTGTGTGGGTTTTAAACTAATGCAAGTCTGTGATTGAGCAGTTGTGTTGGTTAGGTAAATCACTGGTCATGAGCTTTTTTTCACATTTTTTTTCTTCTTGCAATCCAGTAGTGCTCACAAACAGTATTGGGTACTGCCTAAGGCCTCTGCAGTTTAGTCAGCAGACCGTAGTCTTAACCCCATCTTGAAAAGCACATGGTCTCTATTGCAGCACATGCCATTAACTGGTGAGTAGGCATTCTGTTTACAATGACATTTTATGAATGTCAGCTCATACTTCAGTGAACTGAAGACTGGTTCTCTGGCTAGGCTAATTTGGAAATGACAGTGGTGTAAACTAAGCTTTTACTGCACTAAAGGTGAGAAGTTTGCAAGCTATTTGCATTAACTTGGTTGAAATTTGCTACCTCATTTGGAAAAGTTGTTAATTCACATCTGCACTAATGCTTACATTTCTAGCACTGCAGGGAGGATCTGTTCTTTGTAACAGATGTATGAGAATGCATCAAGTGGGAACATACCTCAAGGCATGTATTACAATAAACTAATTTTTAAATTACCCTTTTTTCCTTTCTATGTTCCCGGTACCTGTGGATCGGCTCAATGGTGATTGTATCGACGAACCTTGACTACGGAACCTTCTAAAAATATATACTTAACACACATGGACATCAACTACATATAATGAACTGTTAATTCTGTTCCAATAGCGTCCTGAACGCTTTGGGCAGGGAGGTGCGGGGCCTGTGGGTGGCCAGGGTCCTAGAGGAATGGGGCCTGGAACACCAACAGGATATGGTAGAGGGAGAGAAGAATATGAAGGCCCAAACAAAAAGCCCCGATTTTAGATGTGACCTGTAGTTTCATTCCAATTTGTTTTTGTCTGTCTTGTTTAGACACCAACTTTTTAATTCTTGCATTTTAGTAAGAAAGCTACGTTTTTATGGATGTTAGAAACTTACTGACCTAATATTTGTAAGTGGTCTGTTTGGGCGAGTACAATTTAATTATGTAATGCAGTGTTTCAAAAAAATTTAGCTGGTTTTTTGATGTATAACGTCCCTAACTTGATGGCAGTGTACCTTGTGCCACTGAATTCCCAAAGTGTACCAACTTTTTTTTACTGTGCTTCAAATAAATAGAAAACTAAATGTAGTAACTCTTCTTGCCATTCGTGGTTAAACGAAGGAGACTGACTGCCACACCTTGAAACCCAGAGGCTCAAGCAGAGGTCAAACTAGACCAGGGTGTGGAGCTGTAGTGAAGAGTGGGATCTCCTCCCATAATGCCTCTAGCTAAAGATTGGGTCAAACAGTAGCCTAACTTTGCAGTAGGTGCAGATTTTTTGAGCGTTAATTGTGCTGCAATAAGGAAGCTAATGGAAACCTTGCAAGTGCTGCAACATACTGTAATTAAAGCTACACTGCAAGAAGTGTAGCGCAGCATGTAGTTAACTTCCTACAGATAATGAATGGGTGGTGGGATGGTAGCATTGACCACCTTGGCAGTTACTGCTTGGAATCTTTTAAAGACTTTAAGCAGAAGACTAGCAATGGTTATTTTAAAATAAATACATAGAATGAGTTGTATTGGCTGACTTCCTAACTAAAGGATTGTTAATGTGATATTTATATGCTCTTAAGCTGTCTGCGATTACAGGATCTGGCCTTGCTCCGTATTGTACACTTACCTGAAAACTGCTTTGCATCAAGTCCAGAAGTGTTACTTGAGTGATAAGGTTAACTTGCTTATGTCCTCATGCTAATTGAGTGGACTAATTCGCTTAGTTCAGAATACAATCATTTGTATTATGGACACTGCAGGAACTATTATATCATGTAGCTGGTGGGTGAATCCTAAAAACCTGTATGTAAAATACAGAAATTAGCTTGCTTGCATGATGGTTATCGCTCTTTTATTATTGATGTTTGGAGATAATGCATCAAAAGTAGTATCTGAATCTGGAGCTTAATAGCTATATTACACAGTATAAATAAACTCCCTTTAAGGTTCTTTTTGTAGAAGATTTGATGAATTTGTTAGCTTGCTGTGCATTTATTAAGACCCAGAAGAATTTTGAAGCATTCTGGACTCATTGATAAGGTAGTTGCTTTGCTTATTACTACATTGTACCAGATAAGCTGGGAACATGACTTCCCAGTGTAAAATACCTTGGTGTTAATGCAGGATACATCAACCTGCTTGGCACAAAGTAGGTAAACTTAGTCTGGCTGTACCTTCACAGATTCCCCAACCCCCAGGCATTCTGTGAGTAGTTTAACCTTCCAAAGATCTTTCCATTCCTTGTGCTAAGCATTGGCTAATTCTAAATTCTATGCTAAATTTTCTCTGTGGTTAAAACTTCAGTGTCAGATTGGCAGTATTTTAGAGTGCAGATTATTATCCCTTGTGAAGTCCTTGCTGTAAAAAATAGCATGTTGTGAAATGCTGATACCAGGTAACACTACTTGGAATATTAAGCTCATTAAATAGCGACTCAGCTTGTTTGGTGAATGCTTCTTATTTTCCCAGAAAAGTGTGGGGGTTGATAATATGCTGCAACAATTAATTGCTATTCAGGAAATTCCGAATTGGCAGTTCCTAAGTGGGACCAAGTATTTGGGAGTACTTGTATTGGACACTTAGTTTAAAAATCAGCAGTACCGATGCAATTTGCTTTATTGAAGTAGTGTTAAATAATGCATATGTTTTCTGGAGGGTGTTCGTGGGACACCCTGACAAGGTGAAGGTGTCTGAGATGGGGAATTCTGAACGTAAACATTAAATTAATTTTTTCAGTTTATTTTTCAGATTACATGTCATTCTTTATTAAAGAGATGCTGGTGCATATCCTAAAGTATGTTCTTCTGTAGTTCTGTAACTTGGAAGAGTGAAGGATGCTGATGTCCTTGTACCTTACAGAGATTGTCTTTTGGTACCCCTGTTTCGTATGTAAGCTGCTGTTGCTAGGTATTAAAAATAGCTGAGTTGAAAAACTATGATTAGTAAATATCTTGAAATATTTGGCAGTTTTCAAAACAACTGAAAGTTTGGTTAAATCTAGCTTTGTTGTAGCTGCATAAGCAGAATTTCTAAAACAAGTTCTGCTTTGAGTTGCATGTATTAAACAGGCATACAATTAATGAGCCAACTTCTTTTCAAGACCTTTTAAAGGTGGTGTTTTAAAAGCTTGAAAATCTGATAAAGTTGCTAAATGTGGGAGGTGAGAAAGTTATGTTCCTTTGATCTCTTCCTACGAGGTTTTGGACTTTTTTTTTTCATAAAACCAGATTTATATGATTGACTATTTAAAACCATTTAGAGAAGTGCTTCATTGGTCAGACCTGGTTTTGGATGGTCTAGATCACATAACATTTTTGTACTGGATGTGGATGACATTTGCTGTTGCAATTTAGCTTGCTTGATCAAAATTGAGCCCATTTTGACTCTTAAGATCTCTAAAAACTGCTACTTGTAGAAACTGGTATCGTTATACACGTATCTTCACACTTTCTCAGAAATGAACACAGAATAATCTTCTGGTGTAGACACATTACACTAATCATTTATACAGCTAATGAGAACTGAAACTGCTTTTGAGATTTTGTGGTATATTTTTGTGGTAGAAAAATTCTTGGCTTCTCCTTGGCAACCACTTACTGTGGCAGCAAGTTTTTGCTGGAGTTTTGAGACTGCAATTTACACTTAAAACTAGTGGCCTGCTACATAACTGCACTTAGCCAGCATTTCTGCAGTTCATAACTGTGAGGAACGTAGTACCACAAATGGCAATGGACATTAGGACCCGGATGTAGTATTCCTGCTTGCTCCAAGATTCTCATTGCCGACTGCGTACAGGTAGGTAACAAGCAATATAATCTAACTTGGTGACTTTCTATGTAATCTTATACTGTGGGTATTCTGACATCACACTTCTGACTGTGGAATTACAGTGCAGCACTCTCCATACCTGTATGTTAAGCTTGCATCAAAGCTGCGTGGTTTTCGGTTTTAAGCTTTGTTTTGTTCAGAGTCAATAAGCAACTTACTGTGATTCTTAGATAAGTATTTTCAGACCCGATTCCTTTGTACATGTGACTCGGCTTGTGTGGATTTTTCCTAGTTCTGATGTAATGAAGATACTCTCAGATGAGCTCTGGGGGGAAGAGGGAATGTGATCTTAAAACTCATTTTACTAGTCAACTAAGTGCTCTCAGTGCCTAGAAAAGGACTTTGGAAACTTTCTGCAGTGACAAGATGGCCCATCTGCAGCACATCCCTTTGTAGTCTTGGCTCAGCAGGACCTGTGGTAGCTGCTCTAGCCTTGTATGCACTGCGGGATAGTCACAGCTTGCTGATTCAGTCAGCTTGGAGACTTGAAACATTTTTGAGGGCATACAAAGAAATGCTTGAATGAATATCCCCATGAGTAGTTTTCTAGAGCCTATTGCACACTTCATTTGTCTCTGTTTTAATCTTTGATTGACAAGCATAATACATTCTTCTGCCTTTAATTGACAGTGATGAGATTCTGTATTTCTGCCTCATAGAGTCATCTTGGGTAGTGTAATGCTCAGCTTCATTTTTCATCAGTCTTGGGGATGTAATTCTAAACTCTTCATCAGTAGAAATACTGAACGTAGTGTTCCAGGATTAATGTGCTTACATTTCCAGACATGCTGATCTCCAGCTCTTTTGCATTAGCTCTTGAACCTGAATTTCAAGGTCCCTTGTTTCAGCACATGATCTGGCTCTAGTCTGATGTTCACTATATTTCAGAGATGTTGTAACGTGTTTTCCTGCTTGTTCTGCAAAGTTCTGCTTTGCATATTTGTTTCTGGTATTATTGTCACATTTGGACCCTTCTGTGGTATCTTTCAGGCAAGACTTGTGCTGGTGAGCAGGGGATCTGCTGGACAGCCTTGCCCTCTGCTGTAGCTCTCTCTTCACGTTCCATTGAAAGCTTGAAGTAGCAGCTGCACCTTATGATCATAACAGGTCTTTGGTTACACCACAGTGAGTGTAGCTGAATTTTAGCTAGTCAAGCGGTGACACCACTTGTCACAAAGTCAGTTGGGCTTTTTGTGATGGTTTAGTCTTAACCTGTGACTAGAATTCGGTAGCAAAACTGATGGCAGTATGTGTGCTGTCATGTAGCAAAACTGAATTGTTAATCTTTAAACCAGTGCTCAGATCTGACTAGTTTTTTTCCAGTGTGCCCTGGATACTTGACTTGCAGGAATGTCGTGGAGGGGTTATTGGCCCATCTGCCTCATTCTGTGTACCTGAACTAGCAGGTTTTTGACACTCTTGGAGCAAGCAATTTGTCGCTGAACCATGGGTCTCATACCAGCTCTGACTGTCTGCAGTAATGAAACTTGGTGTGGTAGCTAACTTAAAAGCAAATAGTCATGTCTGCTCTAAGTCAGTCTGTAACAAGTGGGTACAAGAAATGACATTGAAGTGCTTGCATTGTGTTTCATCTTGGTTTTATCTGTGTGTAAAATACACTTTTTCTCGAAAGCTCATTGAAGCTCAGAAGTGTGGTGTCAGAATACATCAGCGTACCTGCTAGGCCCTCAGGTCCAGATACTGGTGCTGTCAGGAGAGAGCACAGTGTGTATGGGGGCTTCACTGTAACATTAAGCATACAAAGTTGATTTGCTTGCAGTTCTCCCTATAGCTAAACACTGAGGCCTGTGAGTAGCTTTAGGACTTGAGCAGTAATGGGGTTGCATGTCTCTGTTAATCATTGCCAGCTGCAGTGACATGATCAGGAAGGCCAGTGTATTGTTCCATTATGTTAAATGAGGCTAAGCATGTTGGAAAGGAGGCATAAAAAGTATGCTGTTCTGGGTAATTACTTGGCTTCTTCCACTACTAGCAAGTTTGGCATCAGCTAATTAGCTTCAGATTTTTTTTTTCTCTCCATACCAGCTAGTGGGGCTGTTAAATAGCTGCTTACTGGAAAAGGAGAAAAAGGGAGGATTGGCCTTCTCCCAGCTCTGTCATTGCTGCTAGGTAATGATTGACACGTTAGGACTTGGCTGTGCAATCCCGCAGTGGTCTGTGAACACCCCATCTCTATAAATGTTGCTTCTGAACACCAGTACTGAAGAGCTAACTGGGGGAGGGTTGGGGGAGGAGTGTGGCTATAAGTGAATCTGGAGTGTTAAAAGGATGCACAAAGATATAGTATCCCTTATGCATGGTGTTTGTTGCTTAGAAAACAAAATGTGCATACTGCTGCTCCTGAGGGCCATGATAAAACTCAGGTGGTGGGTTTCAGACTAATCTGGAACTTCTCCCTGCCTGGTCAGATCACACTGTGCCTGTGGTGTGATTTGCCTCCCCACTATAGAGATGTGCACAGAACCTTGTACTTACATCCCTTGCAGTTTGCCCTCAACTTAGAGTAAAAAGGCAGGGGGGGAAGGTCTCAGAAGGGAAGAATCTGTTGCTGAGAAAAAAAGTAGTAAAGTGACAGTGCTAACCTTGAGTGTCTTCCTTTGGCTTCTGAAGCACTTCTAGGACTACTGAACCTGAGGGCTAGGGGTCCAGGGACACTGCACTCCTTCATGAAGGGGAAGAAAGAGGGCATAACTATAGGAGAAAACTAGGGTAAAATAGTTTAAGTAGCTTGACAAATTTGCTAATGCCTTCACATAAGGGATAGTATACCTCTGGCTGCAATCAAACTTCTTGTGCTCAGACTGGTGATTTACGGTTTGTGCTCAGACAAGGTGCAGTTTCTCAGTCAACTACCTGCATAATCCTTCATCTCTTTACAAGTGTTTAGGCTAGCCTATTTTTGCCCCTTATTCTCCCACTTAATGTTTTGGAATATTTTGTAAATTCCCCCCTCATAACTAATCAGTCCATGTATCTTAAAACCTTATTTTTAAGTTAGCTTTGAAATGGTCATAATTTTCTGTGTATTGCTCTAATAACTTGGCTTGTTATCCTTTAGGTGAAGATGAAGGCTGAATGAAACTGGAGTGCTCATCCATGGAAGGTAAGCATCACTTCTAGTCTTGTTCTGAAGGGGTGAAATAAGGATTCTGGGCACTTGATGTTTAGTCCCTGAGTGAACTGGAAAATACTGACAAATCTGTACCAGTGAATACTTGGAATGTGTAGGGTACAACTTGGTACTACTATGAAACTGGGGTATTAAGCACCCAGACTCCATTTGGGCTTGATTCCTTGACAGTATTGGTTAAAAATCTCTTTGTAGACCTGGGTTTGTAGGAAAGATTTCATTGTAGTTATAACTTCTGAATATGTTTCCAGTTCAGGAGCTGAGCATGAGCACATCCAGCATGATGCCCAGTGATATCTGGATGGACCAAGATACCAAGCGAACAAGTAAGTAGGGGGTGTCCTTGTGCTGCAGTAAGAGCTCAGTAGCCCATCTCCCTGTGATGCATTGTGTCATTCCTGCCTGAAGTTTGCCCTTGGTTAATCTCAATTTTATATAGAACTTTTGAACCTTTTTTTCTGTAGAGCCAAGATACAACCATTGTTTGAAGCTTTTCAGCCCTGCAGCATCAAATAAATTCTGCCCTCTGAATGCTCTAGGTGGTCAAAAGAGAAATAACCATTTCTGCATTCAGGCTTTGGTGAAAGGGGGTGGGTGATTGTCAGCAAGGAACAGGGAGAACAATAGAGCAGCTGCTTCTCAAGTGTTATCTAAAATTGTTAAAAAGCTACTTTTCTGAAATATTTTCATGAACGTTGAACTGCCAAAATCACCTGGAAGATGAATTAGCAAATAGGAGAGCACAAGTAGATAGTGATTTAGGGAAGTAACTTAACTTGCAGAGCTGGGATTAATGACATTTTCCCTCTAATTTACCACTAAAATTACAAGGGGGAACTTCAGATATTTAAAATGTGTGAGGAGGAACATACGAAGTACCTTCAGGAGTGATGGGTGAGTAACAGCTTAGATGTGCTACAACTGGCCCTGTGAGATGTGAAACCATTGGGATTCCATGGGTGAACTCCCATAGAATTGTGTGTGACGTGTCCCCACTGCTCTTGTTTCTAGGGTAGTAAACCACAAAGTCCTTTCGGATCTGTGAGACTTATGAAGTAGATGAAAATGGGAATGTTGTTCATTTAATCTCAAGCTTGACATAAAAACTTAATGATCCTAGAGTACATTTGACAGGGACATGGCTGTTGTGATGCACTGGGTCCCTTTCCATGTCACTATATGATTTTTGCTGGCATTTTTAATGTTCTTTCTAACTCTGTGCTTTGCACTTGCAGAAGAAGATGAAGTCAATGCAGTGAAGAGGAGCCAGGAGCATACAATTAAAAAAAATAAAATATTTATTTTTTTCTATAAATGACTTCTGTTTTACTCTAGAGTATATGCAATGAGTGAGCAATATGTTCAGCTTAGTGTGGTAGGGATGATTGAGAAACAGTGCCACAAGGGTGGCTGTTGAAGAGCACATGGAATGTGCTTGGGGTGCTGGAGTGAAGGGCTTGGGTGGTGTGTCCTGCTGTCAACTGTGACAGGCACACGGGGGAGACTCACTTGTGGTCACAATTCTTTGGAAGCCAGAGAAGTGTTGGATTTTAGCTCTTGCAGCACAAATGACCATGGTTCATGTTGCTTTATTTGATACTTCAGACAGCTGTGCTGTGCACATAGTTCATGCTGTCATTTATTAAATACTGTCCTTCATTTAGATACCAGCTGAAGTGTTAAAACAGCAGCAGGGTCTGTTTGTGCAGAACCCTCTTAACAGGGGTTTCCACCACAGTGGCATGAAGAGGCTTGGAGAGGGGAGCAGTGGGGTGCAGGGTGCTCCCCAGCACCCCAGGGGTTCATGGCAGGGAAGGCTGGTGCTGCAGTGGATGCTGCTCACTGTTGCTCTGCACTTTCTCCTACAATCAAGCAGTCGGGCACAGGATAAATCAAGGTGTTTCACTCTTGATTTCATGCTATTGTTGACATCCAGAAAAGGCTTCAGCAAGAAGTTTTGTGGCTCCTCAATAGCTGTGCTGCAGGGGGTGGCTTTTAGTGCCTTTGTCTCCAGTCACTGCAGGCTTCCACAGCCTTCCCCCATCCCCAAATTGTCATTTTTTCAGTGAATTGTCCTGATTTCCACTGTTTAAGCACTGGCTGTTTCCTCTCTGAAGCTTTGCAGCCTGAATGTGGTTCCAGCCTTTCATGTGCTGAACCTCTGTAACAAACTTGTTTTGCTTTCAGGAGTGAAATGGGATGTTTTGGAGTGTGGGTTGTTCTCATCACCTGGTAAATGACTGGTCCGAGCAGGTTTTACTCTGATAGGTTATTGTCCTCTTGGTGGTAAAGCTGATCACCTGCTTCTGCCAAATGTATCATTAATTAAATTGCCTCCTGTAATTAAAATAAAACAGGCTGAGGGCAGGGAGGTCCCATGTGCAAGAGTCCCATCCCAGGAACGCAGCTTTGTTCATCTGCCCTCATCTCCTGCCATGAGGGGCTTTTCCAAGCCCCTGGTGCTGTGCTGGGGGTGGTGGGAGGCAGGGGCAGTGTGACCCCCGGGGACAAGTCAGCAGTGCTGGGGCAGCCCCTGCGCTGGGCCTGGCCCTCTGGGAAAGGCAAACGCACTGGGAAAGGTTTTGCAGTGTTTGCACAAAAAAAAACCCCAACCTCTGTCCTGGCCACGTGCGGGCCCTGCCCTGTGGCAGGGACAACGCGCGGCTGCTGCAGAGAGGAGAGAGGGATCTTTCTGAGCTGAGGGATCTCGGCGGGCAGGACTCAGCCTGGCTCTTGTGAGCAGCAAACCTGGGAGCTGCGACCCGGCGCTGTGGGTGTGGAGCTGCTGCAATCTGGTGGTCGGGATTTGCTCTTTTTTTAGAAATCTTTTTCCCCAGGGGGTTTCTTAGGACAAAGAAGGGCTGGATCCTGTTTTTATCGTCCCTCGGTGTGTAAGCCACGGCAGGAAGAAGCTCCAAATCCCTGCGAGCTGCTCCTCGGCTGCGCTCGAGCCGAGGGATGATTTTCATCTGCCCTCATCTCCTGCCATGAGGGGCTTTTCCAAGCCCCTGGTGCTGTGCTGGGAGGCAGGGGCAGTGTGACCCCCGGGGACAAGTCAGCAGTGCTGGGGCAGCCCCTGCGCTGGGCCTGGCCCTCTGGGAAAGGCAAACGCACTGGGAAAGGTTTTGCAGTGTTTGCACAAAAAAAAAACCCCAACCTCTGTCCTGGCCACGTGCGGGCCCTGCCCTGTGGCAGGGACAACGCGCGGCTGCTGCAGAGAGGAGAGAGGGATCTTTCTGAGCTGAGGGATCTCGGCGGGCAGGACTCAGCCTGGCTCTTGTGAGCAGCAAACCTGGGAGCTGCGACCCGGCGCTGTGGGTGTGGAGCTGCTGCAATCTGGTGGTCGGGATTTGCTCTTTTTTTAGAAATCTTTTTCCCCAGGGGGTTTCTTAGGACAAAGAAGGGCTGGATCCTGTTTTTATCGTCCCTCGGTGTGTAAGCCACGGCAGGAAGAAGCTCCAAATCCCTGCGAGCTGCTCCTCGGCTGCGCTCGAGCCGAGGGATGATTTTCTGCTGCCAGGAGTAAAAATAGCTCTGCCCTCCGGGAAGCAGGGACCGTGCCTGCTGGACGCGTTCCTGTGGGATGTGCTCTGGGTCATCCTGCTCTGGCAGGGGGGGTTGGACTGGACGATCTTTCCAGGTCCCTTCCAACCCTTGGGGTTCTGTGATCCTGTGCTCCAGGCTGCGCCTCTTGCGCTGTCTGGTGCTTCTGGAGAAATGGGTCCTGCTCTTTCAAGACTTGCTGGCGTTAAACAAACGTTTCCACTTAAATCACAGTAACGTCACTGCCCCGCAGCTTTCCTGGGCTCTGGCTCTTGTGGATCCTTCCCTGGAGCCCGGGTGCGGGTTGTGACGCGGGCCCGGGAGGACTCAGCCCCTTTCCTCACCCAAACCGGGCCCTGGTGCCAGAAGGAAACCCTGGAGCAGCCGCCGCCTGCACAGCCAGCCCTGCCCGACCCCAGTGCTGCTGACCCCGCCC
>NW_009953199.1:72682-75162 GCF_000747805.2 Chaetura pelagica | reverse complement strand
GCCCTCGGGGGGGGATGAGCAAGTTGGGGTGCAGGGCTGAGCCCTCGGGGGAGGGATGAGCTAGTTGGGGTGCTGGGCTGAGCCTTTCTGCAGGAGGGACTGAGCCCGTCTGGGCACAGCGCTGAGCGGACCCTGCCGGAGGGGCCCCAGGGCTCAGAGCTGCTTCCTTCCCCTCTTGCCCTTCCCAGAAATTGGAATTTGTGCGGTTTGCCGAGGTCTTTCCCCTGAAGGACTTTGGTTTTGTGCCAGAGCCGGGCCAGTACCTGGAGGTGGTGGGCTGGGTGGAGGTGGTGGCCGGGCTGCTGCTGGCGTTTGGCCCCCAGCTCCTGCAGGAGATCAGCAACTTCATCCTCAGCGTCATCATGATCGGTGAGAGCCCGCGGGAGCCCCCCACCCTGCGCGGGGTCCTGGGAGATGCCTGGGCAGGGACCCCAGTTCCCACGCTTTGCTCCTCACCCAGGTGCCATCTACACGCTGCTGGTGCTGCAGGAGCCCCTGGCCATGTGTGCCCCTGCCACCCTCTGCCTCGGCCTCCTCCTGCTGCTCAACATCCGTGGGTACCCAGCCCCACCCAGGGCCAAGTTCGAGTGACCAGAGGCAGAAGGATGGATGGCTTGGTTGGTGGGAAGTGATGCCTTTCTGGTATTTCTGGGGAGAGCATTGCTTCCCAGGGGGTAACTTGCTGCTGCAGGATGATGTGTCCTCTCCTGCTGCTGCCGGGGCCCTGGTGCTGGTTGTCCCCACACTGTGGGACCCAGACTGGTGCTTTGGGCTGTGCCACTGCTCCAGCAGCTCCGTTGCTAAACTCGCACAAGGTGCCTGGCTCTTCCTGGTGTTGGGCCATGCTGGGCTGGGGCTGGCTCTGCTCTCCTGGGGGCTTTTGTATTTTGGAATAAAGCCTCTAGTTTTTAATGTTTTTCCTCCCATTTTGATTTCTGCCTCCTCGCATGCTGAGCCGTGGAAGCTGAGGGGATATAATGGGGCTGGAGGTCCCAGTCCACTGGAGCAGCACCGGGAGAAAAGGACTGGAGCCAGGCAGGAGTGGGTGGCAGCTGACATGGAGGCAGACAGCCAGGAGGGAGAGCTCCTGGCTGCCTGGAGCCACCCAGCAATGTGCCAGGCCACTTGCTGCACATCCTGGGAGGTGACAGCAGCAGCACAACCCCCCAGACCCTGTGCTCGGGCAGGCACATGCTTTTTGGGGATCTTGCTGCAGTGGTACCCTGTACCCACAGGGACCCCTCTGCCACCCCAGATGGGCACAGCCAACTCATTCTGCTCAGGATTAACCCTAAGATCATGTTTGAACCCAGTGTGTCTCCCAGCAAGGCAGCTGGGGTGGCTGTGGGAGGAGACTGGGCATCTTGGGATGAGCCAAGGGGGTACAGCAGCTCTGAACCCCCAGCAGGATCCAAACCACATTGAGATAACACATTTGATGTCCCAAAGGAGCAGCCAAAAATTGCAGAGCCATGCAAAGCAGCGAGTCAAATGCTTACAGAACTTGGGGGGAGGGACTGGGGTGCTGCTCCCCCTAAATCCAGCTTTGAAGCCTACAAAAGCTCTAAGAGCTGGGAGGAGGCAGATTCCAGCTTTGATCCATTTAGGGTCATCCCCCTTTTCCCCCCCAGCTGCTGGGTGTGGAAATCTGACCCTCTGTCTCCTTCATCCCAGTGTGGGTGGGAAAAGGGCCCTGGGAAATGGTCCTAGGGGGGTGCTGGCAGTGGTATGTGGCACAGCCAGCCCACCCCCACATACCCCCGCCCCGTCAGCCGGCGCAGGGGGTCTTAGTCTGGCTCCAGCCGGGAATCCCCTGTTACATACACACACAGGTGCTTTCCCTGCTCCAGCTGCCATCCCATGGGCACTAACCCCTGCGGGGTCTTGGGACAGGGAGGGGGGGGCCAGGCAGCCCCTACCTCCCTCCAGCACTTAAAGCCACTCCTGGCTGGACCAGATGGAGAGGAGCAGCCCGAGGGGACACAGCCGGACCAGCCCGACCCTTTGCGGTAACTGGGTGAATGGGGAGGGAGAGGGAAAGGGGGACTGTGAGGTGAAGTGGGGGATCCTTGGGCGTCTGTGCTGTCTCAAGAATAACTGAAGCCTGCTGAGATGGGCCCTGAATCCCCCCCAGCTTGGCAGCTTGTGCCCTCCATGCCTCAGCTGGTGCTGCGTGTGCTGGAAAACACCCGCTGGGTGACTCAGTGCGGGTGGGGAGGTGTGGGCAGGCAGGGGTGGGAGGTGGAACAGCAGGATGCAGCCCTGGGATGCAGCAATCATGGCACAATGTGGTTAGCCATGGCAAACCTGCCTCGTGCAGGGCTGGGCGTCACAGAGGGCTGCTGGCCCCATGCTTGTACCCCAGCCCCACGCTGGGGACTCTCTGCACTGGTGCATGTTGAGCTGGTGGGTGATTTCCCTGTGGGTACACTGGGGGGGGGGGGTTTGGGGGGGCGGGGCATTGGGGGCCCCGCTAGCCC
>NW_009953199.1:70989-72647 GCF_000747805.2 Chaetura pelagica | reverse complement strand
GGTGTGCGCGCCCCTCGGGGTCCCGCTGGCCAGTTGCACCTGCTGCTCCCTGGGCAGCCCTGGCTGGGGTCCCTTATGGCTTGGGGGGACGTGGCTCTGGCTGGGCTGGAACGGGATTCTGGGATCCCTTGACAACTGTGAGGAGCCATTGGAGGCTGAACCCCTCTGGCAGATGGTGCCATCCCTGTGGGGTCTCTGCCTCTAGTGCCCAGGAGCTATTGCAGGCACCCACCAGAGTGGTCACGCTGTCTGGGTCAATGTCCCTTCACTGTCGCCCAAGGGCTGTGTTCAGGGCTGTGCCACTGACTGTCCCCCCATCTTTGCAGGAGCCCGGGATGAACAGCTCAGTGCCAGGGCTGCTGCCGGCAGGACAGCCCGGCCAGTGCCAACCCAGTGACCCGGTGCAGTTCGTGCTGGTGCCCACTGTCTACTTCCAGAAAACCAACTGTATCCTGGGCTGTATCAAAGTAAGCGGGGTCAGCAGGTTGAGGGAGGGGATTCTGCCCCTCTATCCACTGTCATGAGACACCACCTTGAGTACTGTGTCCTGCTCTGAAGTTGTCAGCACAGGAAAGATATGGACCTGTTGAAGTGGGTCCAGAGGAGGGCCACAGAAATGATCAGAGGATGGAGCACCTCTCCTTTGGGGAAAAGCTGAGAGAGTTGGGGTTTGTTCAGCATGGAGAAGTCTCTGGTAAGACCTTAATGAGGCCTTTCAATACTTAAAGAAAGTCTATAAAAAATATGGGCATATACTTTTTAATAGGGCCTGTTGTGATAGGACAAGGGGTAATGGTTTTAAACTAAAAGAGGGTAGATTTAGACTAGAAATAAGGAAGAAATTTTTTATTATGAGGGCAGTGAAACACTGGCACAGGTTGCACAGAGAGGTGGTAGATGCTCCATCCCTGGAAAAATTCAAGGTCAGGTTGGATGGGGCCCTGAGCAACCTGATCTAGTTGAAGATTTCTCTGCTCACTGCAGGGAGGTCTGATTACATGGCCTTTAAAGGTGCCTTCCAACCCAAACTATTATCCACCCTGGATGTGCTGCACACGCTGAGCGTGGCCCTGCTCAGCCTCAACAGCTGCCTCGACCCCCTCGTCTACTGCTTCTCCATCCGGCGCTTCCGCTCAGACCTGGGACAGACCCTGCGCAAGATCAGCTGCTGCCTCCTGCTCTCCCCCCAGGCCTCCTCCAGGCCCGTGCCCAGCGTCCGTGCATCCTCCTTCGCCTCCTCGTAACTGGAATCCTGTCCCCTGGCTGCTCTGGTGTCACAGTCCCAGCGGGATGGGGAGCAGCGGGAGGGGGCTCTGGCTTCGTACTGCCCCTGCTCCACTCTGTGTGTTCCCATGGTTTCCTTTCACACATGGATCTTGCCCTCCCCACTCACAGGCACCGAGGAGGGGCTGCTCACCTGGCAAGGGGGGCTGAGCCGCTGCAGGAGGGGCTGAATTGTGGTGGGACATGGTGAGACGGGACGGGAAGCCCAGGGGTTGTTGTCTCCTTTTGGCAGTCTCAGTCCCATGGGAACATGTGTGATGAGAGACACCCATGGCATGAGCCTGGGGGGTTCTGGTTGGGGTCCCATGGCAGGTCCTGTCCTGCAGTGCGTGCCCACATCCCTCCTGCCCTCAGCCAGGATTAAAAATGAACGA
>NW_009953199.1:68569-69535 GCF_000747805.2 Chaetura pelagica | reverse complement strand
TGGTTTGTTAGAAGCTGCTCAGCTGGCAATCGGGAGAAGAAGCTGCAGGGCAAGGCCGGGTCACAGGGGGACACATTTTCCATGTGCCATGGGGATTGTGCCCTCCAGGGGACCATGGCACAGTTAGTGTGGCACAGGCTCCCGCGGTGCCTGGGCACTCTGCTCTGGCTCTGTGCAGCCATGCCCACGGGCTGGGCTGGACAATGTGCCATGGTGCTGTGTCCTGGCAGAGCTGGGACATGGCCAAGGGTGCCTCTGCTCCACGCCTGGTCCTGGCCCAGCTGCCCTCGACCACCCCGTTGTTCCCCTTTTGAAGTATGCATTAAATTGTAATCGTTTTATGTAACTGCTGAGGGAGTTGGGCAGAGCTCAGCTCCCCACGTGCAGACAGGAGCAGCCGTGCTGACAGCAGTGAGGGGGCTGCAGGGCCAGGCAAGGGCTGGGGCTGGGGTCCCAGGGGCAGCATCATGTTTGATGGACTCGGCAGAGGCTGCAGGGGGGGGCAGCCACAGCTCTGGCTCAGGTGGGGAAGGACAGCGATGGGGGCCGCGTGGCTGCTGAGCAGAGTTCCCCAAGATGGGGGTGGCCTTGCAGAGCCTCAGTGCTGGGAGTGAGGGGCCTGGGTCTGGTCTTGCTCTCCCTGCCCTGTGCTGCTCTCCCCACTGCCCTGGCTCTGGCACGGTGGCTGCCAGCACGGCGTGCAGGGAGGCGTTCACCACCTCATCGTTCCACTGCACTTGCAACCCGCGCACCCTCATTATGATTATTATTAGCAAATGACATAGTGCAGTGTGAGGGGCTCAGCAGGTGGGGGGCAGCTGGGCAGAGCCTGGGGCCCCTATGGAGCTGTCCTGGTATCCCAGGGCTGTCCTATTGCCCTGGGGCTGTCCCAGCACCCTGGCAGGTAGTGAGGCCACAGGCAGGGGTGGGTGCCGGGCCCCAGGGTACCCCCGCCCCTCCAGGGTG
>NW_009953199.1:65799-68097 GCF_000747805.2 Chaetura pelagica | reverse complement strand
GGGGGCCGGGGGGTTTGCTGGAGAAGGAGCCGGTGCCCCGGGGCTGCCCGGACCAGTCAGGGTCTCGGCCCGGGGCTGAAGCTGCTGGGCTCTGATCCCAGGGGATCCGCGGTGCCCGGCGCGGAAGGCCGGGTGAAGCTCACCTCGACGGGGCCGTGCGGGACAGAATCCCCAGGGATGGGACGTGTAGCCCATCCATCGCTGCCCGGAGGGTGCTGGGGGTTCGGAGGGAGATGACAAGATGGCTGGGGGCTGCTCCCTGGCACCGCGGTGCTCAGCTCGGCCAGCGCAGCCGGGCGGGATGCCCTGAGGGGTGCGGGGATCCCCCATCTCCTGGTGCATGGGGCACTGGGGAGGGGGCTGAACGTCTCAGCTCCTCCAGCCTCCCCCCAGAAGGCAATGCCAGCCATCCTGGTGATCTCCCGTTGCACAGGGCTTGGGCCTTTTTTCCATCCTCTGGATGGTTTGGTTCGGTTTTGTTGGAGGAGCCAGCCTGATCCCCCCACCCTGTGCCAAACCTGCAGAGCAAGTTGGCCCTGGGACCGCTTGTCACCTCCATCCCGTGACACCCAGCCCCTCACATCACCTCCCTCTCAGGGTGCAGGGCCACGCTGCCCAAGGCAGGTTCCTGCCTGCCCCCTGGGCCAGGCAGGAGGGCACAGAGCCAGCCTGTTGGGTGCTGGCTGCTCCTCTGGGGAGTCTGGGCTGGCAGCTGGTGGCTTCCCTTGGTGTAAATCAGAGCAGGATCCGGCCGGCACCACAGATTGTCCTTTAGGGAACGGATGTGAGTTCCCATCTGTCTTGGTTCCTCTCCTCCTCAGTGTCCTCCCACAGCTCCCAGCCCTTGAGGACCCCATCTGCTGGGGATGGAGTGGGGCGATGGCCGCTGGGAGGTGGCCACGCTCAGGAGGCAGGGAGGGGGCTTGTCAGCCCTTTCCAAGCATTATTCAAGAGTCGGCAGGGCCAAGAGGGGAAAAAAGAGCCATCAGACTGGAGGGAGCACGTGGCTGTGAGGGCAGCGTGGGGCAGGCAGGAGCCACAGTTTTGGGGCTGCCTTCAGTGTTGTTACCCCACTGAGCCTGGACCAGCTCTGGACATCTCTGCTGCTGGAGTCAGGTGACACAACCATGGTGTGCCCATCCAGTCTGGACGAGTTGGTGCTGAGTCCTTGGTGCTCAAACCTTCCTCTCCAGCAGCCCAGGCAGAGTGTGGGAAGGGAGCCGAGGGTGGTGGGGAGCCCAGGCTGAGGGTCCCTAGGGGGACCTTTCCTTCATCCTCCCCATGGTGAGCTCAGGGTAGAGCTGTGCCAGGGCCTGCAGGACACAGCACCCCCACAGGAGCCCCAGAGCTGGTGGCTGCTCTGGTGCAGGGATCTCCATTTGCTTGCCCACCTGCGAGGGCAGCATCTGGCTCCACGCTGGGGGCTCATGCCTGGGTGATGCTGCTGTGGCTCCAGATCCAGGTTTTGCAGTTGCTGGTGTTTCTCCAACAAGCTGATCCTAAACGCTGGATCCCACCCAGCCAGAAATTTGGATCGGGAGCCAAAGGTGACTCCTGGCCCTTCCTGCCATCACAGACAAACCTAAAATCTGGATGTGAGCAGTGACATGAGGAGCCTGGATCCCGCTCAGGAGCTGAACACGTGGCTTGTGCTCCTTCTGCCCTTCCAATTGGATTTCCCGAAATAGCCTGTTGAGGACCAGAACCCAGCAGGGACCGAATGACAGGTCACCAGGGGTGTGGAAACCCCACCACGATCCTGGCTGCCTGCTTCAGTAGGTTGGCAGGCAGCAATAGCAGGACTGTGCGGGGCCAGCGCGGCGCGGGGAGCTGAGGCAGCCGGGGGGCTGCGGGGGGCTGCGGGGGGCACATGGCTGGCTGTGTTCGGGGAGCATCCCGGGGATGGGCTGCGTGGAGGGGGCTGCTCACCTCCCTCATGGTGGGGGGGGACATCCCTGTGGTGCAGGTGCCACAGGGCACAAGAGGATGGGGACACGCAGAGCCTGGTGCTGCTGACCCCGCGTAGTGCCCTTCACTGTGGTCTGGGGGCTCTGCTGTCCCCAGGAGCTCGGGGTGAAGCCTGAGCTGGTGAAGTGCCCCAGGGCCTGGGGATTGTGTCGGGCTTGATGGCCCCATCAAGCCCGGTCCCTCAGCGAGCGGCAGTACCGGGGGTGCCACCTTGGGATGAAGGAAGGGGACAGATCCGGGTGCAGCACCCCACTCTCACCTTCCCTCTGCTGGGCAGGATCAAGCCCCTCCTGCCCTCCTGCCCTGCCCATCACTCTGGGGCCGTGGGGA
>NW_009953199.1:64408-64868 GCF_000747805.2 Chaetura pelagica | reverse complement strand
TCCCTTGGCGAGGCCGGGAGCTGCTTCAGCTGGGGATTAGCTCAAGTTTTTTTGGTGGGCAGAGCGGAGCAGAACAGCCTGTCCGTGGGCGTGTGGGGGTGCTGCTTGGGAGCGAGAGGACTGGGAGAGCTGAAGGTACCAAATCCCAGCATGGTCCTCGGTGTCCCATCCTCAGCACAGTGGCCTCGGCCAGGGCAGCCCCTGTGTCCCCATGGAGCTGGAGGGGCTGTGGTGGGACAGCGGATGCCAACCCCTCGGGTTTGGGGTTAGCGAACTGGTTGTTACTGGGAATACACTGGATGTGTCAGAGCCAGTGGTGGTTGGAGCCCCTGGGTCGGTGCCGTGGGTGCAGCTGAGCCGAGGGATGGTCTTGGCGTTTCATGTCATGACAAACGGTGGGTGCCGGTGGTTGCTGAGGTGTGTGTGGGGGGAGCTGGCGGGGGCGAGGGCTGCGCGCAGG
>NW_009953199.1:62770-63537 GCF_000747805.2 Chaetura pelagica | reverse complement strand
CTGCTGGGCTGGGGGTTTCGTGTGCTGGGGCTGGGGGCTGTGGCTGCTGGGGCTGAGGGCTTTGTGTGCTGAGCTGGGCTCACCCCTGAGAATACAACGTGCTCAGCCCTGGGGACGCGGTCTCAGTTGCTCATGATGAGGGAAGTGAGACCCCGTTGCTGCTGGCCCAGCTCTGCAGGGGGTCACTGCCCCCTAGGCATGGCCAGTTGTGGGGTGCAGGGGAGCGGGGCAGGGCTGCACCTCCGTGTGTGTGAGGGAGGGGGTCCCCTCTGCCGTGTGGGGGTGTTTGCCCACGGATGGAGCCGGGGAGCCCCGGCCCGGCCTGCCAGACACCCCCCCTGCTGGCACGCAGCACAGCCGGTGCTGACATCTGTGCCTTCAGCCCTGCCTGTCATCGGTTCCCTCCTCGGCACAGTCACGGTGGCAGCCAGGTCCCTCTGTGCCTCTCCAGGGTTCTCCCCCACCACCTCGCCTCTCCTTTAGATGAACCTGAGTTCTCCAGTGTGTTTTCTTGGAGGGGAAACTGAGGCAGGAGGGAGGGGAGTAGCAGAGCCCTCACCTGCTCCCTGCTGGCCTCAAGTTCTGTCCCACCCCTCACCTTGACTTGTCTTTTCTTGTCGAGTGATGGCAAGAGCCAGGGGGAAGCGAGGGTGTCCCAGGACACAACCCTTGGCCCTGGAGCTGCCTGGCTCCTCCTGCCACCGCCTGGCACATCCCTGGCCCGGGGTGCAGGGTGGCTGCCTGCAGCCAGTGCTGCCCGATGGCCG
>NW_009953199.1:62280-62568 GCF_000747805.2 Chaetura pelagica | reverse complement strand
GCATCCATAGTAGTGTAGGGGTGGTGGCCACGGCAGTAGTGTGGTTGTGGCCATGGTGGCTGCAGTGGTGGCCATAGAGGTGGCATGGTGGTGGCCACAGTGGTCGTGGTGGTGGCCACAGTGGCTGTGGTGGTGGCAGGTGGGTGGGTGCTGGCTGCAGTGCTGATCACTGGTCGCCACACACATCCCAGTCCCTTGGTAGACCTGGGGGGTGCAATGGGACTTGGGCTCCCCCCGCTCCCCTGAGGACGTCCCGTCCCGCCCCTGGCTTTGATGTGTGGCAGCTCC
>NW_009953199.1:57033-57341 GCF_000747805.2 Chaetura pelagica | reverse complement strand
CTCCTGTGCTGGGGCTGGGGGCTGTGGGTGCTGGGGCTGAGGGCTTTGTGTGCTGAGCTGGGCTCACCCCTGAGAATACAACGTGCTCAGCCCTGGGGACGCGGTCTCAGTTGCTCATGATGAGGGAAGTGAGACCCCGATACTGCTGGCCCAGCTCTGCAGGGGGTCACTGTCCCCTAGGCATGGCCAGTTGTGGGGTGCAGGGGAGCGGGGCAGGGCTGCACCTCCGTGTGTGTGAGGGAGGGGGTCCCCTCTGCCGTGTGGGGGTGTTTGCCCACGGATGGAGCCGGGGAGCCCCGGCACGGCCT
>NW_009953199.1:54020-55747 GCF_000747805.2 Chaetura pelagica | reverse complement strand
GTGCTGCCGGCTCTGCTGGGTGCTCCCGGTGGGCACAGCGTGGCCGAGGGGACACTGTGCCCACCCGCCGTGTCCCCAGCCACGGAGCCGGTGTCAGCGCTCCCAGCATAAGATGTCAAGCCATGCAAATGAGCCTGCAGGAGCGGCTGATTGAAGGGCCCTGCCCCGCCTCGGAGTTGCAATCAAATATGCAAATGGCTCCCGAGGAGGCTACTGATAGCTATTAATAGCGGCTGCTGAGGCTGTGAGTGAGCATGGCGTTCCCTGGGAGGCTGAGGCTGGGAGCCGAGCTGGCCCTGCCTGTTTCTCTGCCCCTCATGTGCTTCCCAGGTAGGTCCCTGCCTCTGTCTGTGCCCTGGAGGCTGGTCCCAGGAGGACCCCATGGACACCAGGTATGGCTTTGGCCACCACGGCCCTTTGCAGGGCAGGTGCTGCCCCTCTGCCTTTGCTCCTGGTGCAGCCCAGAGACCCCTCAGGAAAATCACCTTTGCTGAAAATGCTGAGCGAGATTTTCCCCCTGGGAAGTCTAACTTGGAAAAAGGAGGATCTGGGGACCTGGGGGAGCCTGGGCACTGTGGGGGGGCTGCTGTGAGCTGTGTCTCAACCAAATGGTGAGGGGCTGGGTCCAGGAGGAGCTTTGCTGGGAGCATAGTCACTGATTTGTTGTGGGGAGGGAGGAAGGGGACAGGGAGGGCTCCTCCATCCTTCACCCTCAGCTTCTGCCTCCCCTTCCCCATCCTGTTTCTGTTGCTATCAAGGCAGAGGATGTCCCTGTCCTGACAGCTCTAGTGTGGGTTCCCAGCAGGGACCACGCTGTCCCCAGGGTCCCCAGCCGGCAGGGGGGGTTTGATGCACTAGGGCCCCCACCACAGCCCCTTGCCTGCATCTTGTGTGT
Source organism: Chaetura pelagica (assembly GCF_000747805.2). Taxonomy (NCBI): domain Eukaryota; kingdom Metazoa; phylum Chordata; class Aves; order Apodiformes; family Apodidae; genus Chaetura; species Chaetura pelagica. Next base: position 54,852 of record NW_009953199.1, on the reverse strand, counting down.
TTCAGGAGCCAGGAACCACCTGACCTTTTCATAAAATTGTGGAAGTAAAGCTGGAGACAACAGTAACTAATTATTTAAAATCTGAAACTGGAATAATTAGCCCAATTAACAGTCTCAGGTGACGTCTTATTCCATCTGATAACAGCAGCCCGAGGAAGAAGGAAATTAATTAGCCCATCAGCCTGACATTTGTAGGTCACCACTGGCTCCTTGCACCTGTCTGGGCAGAAGCAGGGATGGTTTGGGGGTGCTCATCCTGCTTGGTGCAAGGGGTCTGCGTCGTTTGGGGGTCTCAGTGTGGAGGGGCCAGGCATGGGTGAGCCCATGCACCAGCTGGGAGAGATGGGCTGGGGGCTGGCGGGTGGGGGCAGAGGGTGGTGTGGCATGAGGCCAGGGTGATGGGCAGGGGGATGGGGTTCAGTGTCCCCCAGGAATGGCACCAGCATGGGTTCGTTAGCAGGAGGCAGCTGTAGGCCTTGAAGGTTGCTGTGGAAACGGTGGTGCTGGGTACTGGCAGGAGCCTTCTGCTTCCCAGGCAGGGCCCCCCCATTGCTGCAGGAGGGGACCCCCACTTGGACACCTGCAACACGCAGACCCCTGTACGTGGGGAGGGATGTGGTGAGGCCGTGGCTGTGCGTGGGCAGGGGGGAGGTGATGGTTGTGCAGCTCCCTGCAGGCCAGACCCCCCAGCCCTGGCTTGTCCTTGCTGTGGGTGGTGGTGCCAGGCAGGACTGCACACAGGGACACACCTGGGCACACGTGCAGCCCTGCAGCGTGTGCTGCCAGCCTGCTCACCTCCCCGGGCAGCCGTGCCCACGGGGGCCCTGTCGTC
>NW_009953199.1:47112-53076 GCF_000747805.2 Chaetura pelagica | reverse complement strand
GGCTGCCTGGCGCTGGGCACAGCCAGCCCTTCTCCATCTCCCTGCTGCCCGCTGAAACGAGAATGAAATGGTGATAATGCCACCGACGTCCTCTGGAAAGGGCTCTGAGGCAGATGAAAAGCCCTACTTAAGAGCGAGGCCATTATTATTAATAACCCAGAGCCAGGCTGTAAATTCAGCCGACACAGCTATTATGGGAAACGAGCCTGCTCCTGTGCCTGATCCAAGGCTGCCCAGGCGTGGGATGGGGATGGGGCGGGGATGGGGACAGGAGAGCAGAGCTGGGTGGCTGCTGGGTCGTGTCTGCGGCTGTTGGGGCAGCGCGGCAGGTGAGGGGAAACCTCTTGGCAGGTACCAGCTCCCTCTGGGCTTGCTGGGGCAATTGCTTGGCTTTACTGGGAAGGCTGGAAGTGTGAGAGAGGAGCACAGGTGTCCCCGCAGCCAGGAAAGGAGATGGCTGAGGTTTGCAGTAAGACTGAAGCTCAGGACAGGTGATGCAGGCTGCGAGGAGCTTGGCAGGGGTTGGCACCAGGTCTGGTGCAGGGAGAGGGGCCTTGGTGCTACAGCTGGCAGGGGGCTGGGCAGGGCTGTCCTGGCACAGGCTGCCTGTGCCCATATGGGGAGTGTCCACGGGAACGTTGCACCTTGGCAAAGGTGACAGTAAAATAAAAACAACCCAGGGCCATTCAGCACCTGCAGCCAGGTCAGCAGAAGGCAAAGAGCTGCCACAGCCTCTGCTGTGTCAGGATAACAGCATCTCTGGCACTGCCACCCCACGAGTGGGGCAGCCCTGGGTGCAGGTACCTGGGGGGGGGGAGCCAGGCAGGGGCCTGGGGTCCTGTGGGGTCCTGTGGGGTCCTGTGGGGTCGTGGGGGGCTGGGGCCGTGGCCATGGGCTCGTGGTGCTGCCTGTGCCTGGCTTGGGAGCTTCTGCGGGGGAACAAGCTTTGATATAAATATCTTTTTGCTCAGCACACGACCTACTTTCCAGACAATGCCATTAGCCTCCCGACTCCTCATTCATCTTCCACCTTCCTCCCCCAGCCCGCCCTGTGCCGGCACCCGCGCCAGCACTGCACCCCTGGCTGTGGTGAGGCAGGATGGGCACCCAGCTTGGTGGCACCGTGGGGACCCCCGTACTGGGGCTTGGGGCCAGCCAGCAGTGGGGGGCTCTTGCTGCCCAATTCCTGCTCCTGCTGGGGCCTTTTTGGGGGTGGCTGGGGCCCTTTTGGGGGCTTCTCCACTCCATCCCAGAGGATGCTTGGCTCGGGCATCCCTTCCCACCACACCCCAGCCCCATTCCCTGGCACAGTCCCTACTCTGGCTGGCAAGAGTCTGGTCCAGGGACAACCTTGTTGGGGATGTCCTCACTGGGCCAAGGGGAGGCATGGCAAAGCAGGCAGTAGCCAAGTGCCAGCTCCATGTTGGCCCATGGGCAGTGTGTGGGCCCCTCCTGAGATCCCCAGAGCATCCCTGGTGTTGGGGCCATGCTTGTGGTTCATCTGGGGATGATCCCATGGGAGCAGGGGCAGGTTGGGGCAGAGAGTGTCCAGTCCCAGCAGCACGTAGCTGCCTGGCTCCTGGTGACAGCCCTGGCATTCTTTTTCTCCCCAAGAGCTGGGAATGCTTCACTGGGAGACAGGAATGTCCCCACACCCACCACTCACACACCTCTGCCTGCCCCCAGGACCGAGCCCCTGCTCCCCCCCTGCAGCTAAAATTAAATATTCAATTTGTATTGCTGGTAAATCTCTAAATCTCTTTTATCTCTAAGCTGTTGTAGCAGGAATATTGGTGGTGTAATCTCCGTGGGGACTTGTCCCGCTGCCCTTTTCAGCTCCCCAGTTCAGACCGTGCTCCCCTTCTCCCGTGTCTCTCCGTGGGATGCTTTGGAGGCTGCTGCTGCAGTGGGACCCCAGTGCCCATGGCAGAGCACCCCATGGCACCCCCCTGCCTGCTCTGCCTGCCATGGGGAAATGCTATGACATGTGCCATCCCCACACTGCATGTGATGGGGATGCCAGTGCCTGGGTGACCAGTGTGATCCCACCAGAGTGTCCCCCCATCCCACCGTGCCACTGGCTCACCAGCTGTGTACCCTCCCTCCTTCTGTCCCCACACCAGGCCTGTGCTAAGAGCATTGTGCAGAATTATGTATTTAAATATTTAGGTTTTCATCAGCTTTGCAAATTAAGCCCATCCATTAAAGCAGCAGTTCAGGTCCCCCACGGGTGATCTGGGCTGTGCCAGCCCCATCAAGGCTGGGATGCAGCCTGGGAATGGGGCACGGTGGCCTGAAGCATCCCTGCTGGTGCAGGGACCAAGGGCTCTGTTTCCTTGCCATTCCCAGGTCCTGCTTGCTGGAAATGCTGCAGGCAGAGCTGTGGGACAGGATGGTGGTGTGAAGGGAACCGGTTGGGATGGGTGTTATTTGAGGTGGGAGCAGAGGGTGCCTGTGTGCTGGGGAACAGCCAGAGATCAGCACTGCTGTCGTGCTCAGTGCTAATGCCGTGTGGCCCCAAAGCAGCTTTGGAGTGATCCCTGGTTTAAGTCATTACACCCTGTGGCCGGGGGGATAAGTGGCTTTTTCAGCACAGCCCGTCCAGCCAAGGAGGGTGAAATCGCTCAGCCTGGGGGTGAGTGGGCTCTGCTGCCAGCTGGCACAGCCAGCAGTGCCAGGGGGCTGCTGTAGCTCCCAGATGCCTGGAAAGAGTCCTCCAGTGAGGGCAGGTCTAACTCCTGGAGTCCACTGTCCACCTGGGACTCTCCTGGGCAGCCAGTTGGCCTGTGAGGATATTGTCAGAGTCTCCAGGGTGACCATGGCATGGGGAGATCCCCCTGCTCATCTCTTCCCTTTGCTGCAGGGGAACATTTGGCATGTAGGTCTCACATCAGCTCTCAGTCCCACCAGATTCCCTGGGGTCACCTGCATGTCCCCCTGTCCCACCAAGTGCTGGAGGGGCACTGGGGAGTGTGCCAGCTGCTCCTGGCCCCAGGCAGAGTGGGCAGATGTCAAGTGCATCCGTGGGAGGGAAGCTGTGCGAGGGCATGACCTGTGATGGGTGCTCATCCGTGCGGTGCAGCGCCCGTGAACCCTGTGCCAGCTGGCGTGGACAGGGTCTCTGGGACCCTGCCTGGCCTGGGGGTCCCTCCAAGGTGGTCTCCTGACCGTGCACTGGCTGTGGGGTTCCACCTCTGGTAGTTGGCTCCCAGTGTGCTGTGTCCTGGTTCCAGTGGGCAGGATGAACATCCCTGGGGGCTGGAGATGGCTCTGCCTGGGGCAGCCCAGCCCTGCCTCCCCCTGTGCCCACACAGGGATGCTGGCACAACCCTGGCCTTGTGCCACCTCTTCCCTCCTCAGCCAACTCCTTGACAGGCTCTGGCTGCTGACTCCAGCCACTCCCCACTTGTGCAGGGCTTTAGAGGAAGTGGCTCTTCCACCAGGATCCAGGTTTGGGCTCTGCAGGGATGGAGCACCAGGCTCCCTTCTCCGCTGGCTCCCTCACACTCCCTGGCACAGGAGCGTGGATCTTGTCCCAGGGGAATCAGTGCTGGGGACTGGGGTGTCAGGGTGTGCTGGGCTGCATAGGCTGTGCAGGGTGGGGAGTCCCACTCCCCCATGGGGGTGGCAGTCGGAGGCACCTGCGTTGTGGGGAGTCCCGGAGCCGGCGGCTGCGCCGGCATCCCTGGCAGCTGGGGCGCGTCGAGGCCGTATTTCCTCGTTCTGCTCCAGGAATAATTACTCAGATGGGGACTTGGGGCAACTCCCATCCCTCTCCCGGCATGGTAATGAGTCAAGAAGACTCAAAGACAAATGGCTCATTAAGAAGCAGTGCTGCATTGCAGGATTTTTCATCCCACCAACCGCTGCGGCAGCACCTCCAGCACTTGCTCTCCCCAGCCCTGGAGAAGGAGCTGTCAGGCAGCTGGGGCTGGGGCCAAAATTAATCATGTGCTTAATAACCTGCCCCTCCCATCGAACGGCCCATCCTCTGCTGGAGCGGGGCAGCAGTGCTGGGTGTGAGCCCCGGGGCACCCAGGGTTTGGTGTCTGGGAAGAGCCCAGGCTTGGTGAGGAGGGACTTGGTGGGGCAGGGCTGGGCCTCCCAGCCCTGGGGTGCCAGGGACCCCAGCCCATTGGGGTGCCAGGGACACCCAGCCTGGCTGCGCTGGGGGTGTCAGGGACCCCAGCCCAGCTCCATGGGGGTGCCAGCTGGCTGTGCCAGGCAGCACGATCCTGCTGGCCCCTCTCAGTGCCCTGGGTAAACACTTCTCACTCCGCTCACATTTGCAGTTCTTCAGCTGGTATTTGTCCTTCATGACTCCTTAAAAATCTCACCTCATCCTTCATTTGCAGCAGTGCCTGGTTGGTTCCTGCCCCTCCCCAGGCAGCACCTGCCTGCTGCCCACTTGGTTTCCTTTTGTTAACAGTAATTGGCTTTGATTTCCTGATTGCATTGAGCATGTTAGTTGTTGTCTTGGCACCCTGCTCACTGCCCATCCCCTCCCCTTTCCCCTTCCCCTTCAATCTCCTTTCCCTTTCCCTTTCTTTTCTCCTTCCTTTTCCCACCCCTTATCTCCCAGGGTGACGAACCTCTCCCTAATGACACTCCCTTCCCTGCCTGACACAACTAATGAACCACTGGTGAGCTGCTTTCAGCTAATCCAACTTCTAAGAAACTAATGACTCGATGCAGAATTACGTACTAAATTAGGCAACCTCTGTCTAAGCACCCCCTCTTTTTTTTTTTTTTTTTCCAGACTGAGTAAATTTTACTAATACAGCCTAATGAAGTAACAGATCAATTAGTAATAAAATAAAATGTTTGCTTTCTACAATCCTTCTCGCTTACAACGAGTTGGGAAAAAGCAAATAGATTAAAAGTAAATAGATGATGGCAGTATTCCATATTTATTTTCTTCCAATGACTGAAGATCAAATTTGCTCAGCTCCTAAGCAGGAAGACCACTTTATTTCATATTTTTTTTTTTTCCCAGGCTCCGGCTCGCGCGTGGCGCCGGGCGCTCACGCTGGGTGTTTGTTCTCTCTTGCTTTCATCCTCAGCCATAAAGATTCCCCAGCAGGACCCGTGCTGGCAGAACCTTGCTCTGATTTGCAAAGCAGAACAGGCCGAGCTCGCTGCCGGGCCTGCGGCTGGGAAATAAAAACCCCTTTGCTCGTGCTGGAGAGGCAGGGTGGCGGGAGGAGGCTTTTGTGGAGCATATGGCCAGATCCAGAGCAAATCAAAGTCAAGGGCGAGGTGGCTGCTGGGCTGGCTCCAGTGCCCGCTGGCAGGGAATTGCATAAGAGGATGGGGCTGGGGATGGTTTTTGGGGCTAAGCTGGGCAAAACACGTGCCCGCGTGGAGCCATCCATTCCTGTCGCTACTGGTGCAGGCAGAGCTGCCCACCGGGAGGTCCTGGGGCAGGAGAGAAGGCTGGGCTGCTAAAAAATACAGAGGAAGTGGGGTCAGGCTGGTTTTGGGGAGGAACAACCTTGCTCTTCCTCCCTGAGCTTCATCCCGCTTGTATTTCCCTCCCCCAGAGCCTGCTGCCCCCAGGGGACCCTGCAGCGAGGAGCTGGGGCCATGAGGAGAGCATCCCCCTGAGAGCCGGGCGGTAAGTGCCACCAACGGGCCTCACGGGGACCCACTGGGGCTGCGTGGGAAGGAGGGGGGGCTCGGACCTCCCATCAAGCCCAGCTCTTGGGGCTTGACCTGGAAATCTTGGAAAACTCAGCCTTGCCCTGCAGCAGGCAGCTAAAAAGTTTAGTTTAAAAGAACCGTGTGCTGCAGTGGGCTTTGGCAGTCCTGTCACCCACCAGTGCTCCCAGAGCTGGAGGGGACCCTGGGTGCCATGGGAGTCCCAGGGGGGTTCAGGATCCTGCTGGGGCTGCCCCAGGTCCCCAGAGCTGTAGGCCTTGGCATTGTGCTGCCACCGAAGCAGGGATCTCGCTGGGCAACTGC
>NW_009953199.1:43022-45823 GCF_000747805.2 Chaetura pelagica | reverse complement strand
TAAGAGGATGGGTCTGGGGATGGTTTTTGGGGCTAAGCTGGGCAAAACACGTGCCCGCGTGGAGCCATCCATTCCTGTCGCTACTGGTGCAGGCAGAGCTGCCCACCGGGAGGTCCTGGGGCAGGAGAGAAGGCTGGGCTGCTAAAAAATACAGAGGAAGTGGGGTCAGGCTGGTTTTGGGGAGGAACAACTTTGCTCTTCCTCCCTGAGCTTCATCCCGCTTGTATTTCCCTCCCCCAGAGCCTGCTGCCCCCAGGGGACCCTGCAGCGAGGAGCTGGGGCCATGAGGAGAGCATCCCCCTGAGAGCCGGGCGGTAAGTGCCACCAACGGGCCTCACGGGGACCCACTGGGGCTGCGTGGGAAGGAGGGGGGGCTCGGACCTCCCATCAAGCCCAGCTCTTGGGGCTTGACCTGGAAATCTTGGAAAACTCAGCCTTGCCCTGCAGCAGGCAGCTAAAAAGTTTAGTTTAAAAGAACCGTGTGCTGCAGTGGGCTTTGGCAGTCCTGTCACCCACCAGTGCTCCCAGAGCTGGAGGGGACCCTGGGTGCCATGGGAGTCCCAGGGGGGTTCAGGATCCTGCTGGGGCTGCCCCAGGTCCCCAGAGCTGTAGGCCTTGGCATTGTGCTGCCACCGAAGCAGGGATCTCGCTGGGCAACTGCTGAGAAGCAGAACTGCCTCTGCCAAGTGCTCCTATGGGAAATTAAGTGAGGGGGCTGAATTTTGGCACGGTTTGCTGTGCTGAGGAGCTCTGGACCCCTCTCCTCCCTGTGCTGACCATTGTGGTGGGGAAAGACATGGTGGGAGCAGATGTTGGAGGGAACGTGGTGATGAGGGAATTGCTGGGGACAGTTTCTCCAGGCTTTGGATGCAATAAAGGCAAGCAGTGAGTTATTTGTAATGGTAATTATGCTCTTCCAGTTTATCCTAGCACATAATTGTGTGGGCGGTAGGTTCCCACTGGTGGTAATTACCCTGGTGTTAAATGGCACAAAATTCAGCCAGGCTGAGTTTTCTCCCCGGTTTTGAGTCTGTGGTTTGGTGGCACAGTTCTCCTTCCTGAGGGCTCTGTGGCACGTACTGCACTTGGTGGGACACAGCTCCAGCTCTTGGTCACACCTGCTGGCCCATGAGCCACGCTCTGGAGCACTTGGAGAGCTGGGACTGGCTGGGATGTAGCATCTTCCATGGTGTGTCCCCATCCTTTGCCATCGCCCCTGCTCTGGCACAGCCTGTGGTGCTGCCTCCCCGGCGCGGCCCGACTGTGTTTAATTTGTGCTGCTGAGCACAAAGCCCGCCGGGCTGGTGGTGACGGGCTGCTCAACTATTTTGACTCCTTCTTCCCGCTGCAGTGGCAATATTTGGATCAGCTGAGAGCTTCCCTCCCCAGGCAGGAGGTGAGCGCTCATCCCGCGCAGGCAGAGCCGGGGCTGGGAGTCTGTGTGTCTGTCTGTCTGTCTGTCCGTCTTGCTGCAGATTGCCGGCCCCACCGCAGGGCAGGGGCAGCCCCCTCCCACACTGCTGTGCCCGCTCCCTGTAGCAGCTCCCTGGGGAGGGGAGAGGAACATCTCTTTGTGCCCGGTTGCAGCATCCTTCGGATAAGATGCAGCAACTAGGGAGCCTCGTTAGAGCAGGAGCGCGGTTGCGAGGGGGTGGGAAGGCTGCTGAGGGCAGCTCCCCGCCAGCCCCGCGCCCCTCGGGAGCTTCCAGCCCCTCGCGGGGAGCTCGCTCACCATCCCGGCACATCCCCGGCCCTCCCGGGGTCCCTCGTTTCCTTCTCCCGAATCCTCACTTGTCTAATAGTCCCCGAGTGCCCTGGGGACTGTCCCCAGCCACTTCTCCCTGCAGCTGGTCTTGCAGGCAGGCTGCCCACAGCACCCTGCCCAACTATGGTAACAAGAGCGTTAATGATGCCTGTTAATTAGCTGAGCTCTACCAAAGGCAGAGAGTTTGAGGGACTGTAAGGAAGCCAAACCTGTGTGCCTGCAGCCCCACTGCCCCAGCTCCCCAGGGCTCAGCCCAGCTGGATGCTGCCCGTCCTCCTGCTTCTGCACAGGGATGCCCCACGCGCTGCGTGACCATCGCTGCTCCTGGCTCTCCATCCACAGGGGTTCAGTGGGGCCGTGGGGATCACTGGGGGGGGGGCTGATGGTGAGTCTCCATCTGTGGTTGTGGTGGCCAGGGCCATACAGGGAGGGCAGGCTGGATGGAGCCATCAGAGCATGGCTGCCCTGTGCCCTGCAACAGCTCATTAGTGGCTTTGTGAATCACAACGGATGAAAAGCTCAGCCGGATCCGTTTTCCTCATAGAGAAACACTTCATAATATTTGGTGTTGGAGAAGAAAACAAGTTTCTGATGATGGCAGCATGTCCTCCCTCGCCGTCTGCAGGCTGCCTGCATCACTGCTGGCATCCCTGCTGGTGGCACCTTCTCCTTCCTGCCCCCCTTGGCTCTGCCCCCTTGGTGCAGCCCAGCCAGGGCTGACCCCAGGTACTCAGCCCTGGCTCTGTGCCCCCTCACCCTGCAGAGTGCCAGAAATCTGGCAGCCCAGCCTGGCTTCACAGGGGCTCAGACAGGGCCAGATCCTACCCTGGGAGCTTCCCAACCCGCTCGCTCAATTCCCACAGGACAACCCTAGTGCTTTGCTGGTGGTGGGGCGCAGAGGGGAGCGTGACGCCGTGTTGTGCCTGTCCCCACAGGTGAGCCCGCAGGGACAGCCCTGCAGGATGCCGAGGCTACGGGGCGGGTGCTGACACTATGAAAGGCTACCATGGGGAGCATAGCCAGGCACAGCCCTCCT
>NW_009953199.1:37078-42680 GCF_000747805.2 Chaetura pelagica | reverse complement strand
CCGTCCAGAAGCTCTTTGCCAAGTCCCCCTCCCTGGAGGCGCCGGCCAAGCGGGACTATAACGGCGCCAAGATGGACGGCCGCGGGGACGGCTACCACCACCACCACCACCATCACCACCACCACCACCACCACCAGTCCCGCCACGGCAAGCGCAGCAAGAGCAAGGACCGCAAGGTGGACTCCCGGCACCGGTCCAAGATGATGGGCTGGTGGAGCTCCGACGACAACCTGGACAGCGACAGCAGCTACATGGTGTCTGGCCGGCACGGCACCGACCAGGCCACCCAGTACTGTGTGGACGCTCCCGAAAGTGCCTTCAGAGACTTGACCTTGAAGAGTCTAAAGGGCGGCGGGGAAGGAAAATGCCTGGCCTGTGCTGGCATGTCCATGTCTCTGGATGGCCAGACGCTCAAGAGGAGCGCCTGGCACACCATGACTGTCAGCCAGGCCCGGGAAGCCTATCCCAGTGCCGGCGGCACCGAGAAGACCTTGATGCTTCAGGAAGCAAAGGCCAAAGACCGAGCGTACCAGTACCTGCAGGTGAGGGGCTGGGCAGGGCCAGCGCTGCCATGGGGCTGGGACCCTCCTTCCTGGCAGTGGTGTGGGGATGCTCCAGCTCTGTTCCATGTCTCCATGTCCCCAGCACCTGCTCCACGTCCCCAGGGTCTTGTGCTGGTCCCCACTGTCCAAAGCCTGATCTGCCATCTCCTGCCCTGTGCCTGCTGCCTTTGGGGTCAGACCAGCTCTGTTGGCTCAGGGCTGCCAGTGGCTCTGTGCCTACTCCCTTCTCATGGCTTTTATTCCTTTTGTGCCTGGCCTCGTGCCACTGCCTGCCTCGTCACTGGGCTCCCTTCTAGGTCACCCCCCTTCCAATTAAAATCCAATTAACTCTTCTTTCCCTTTCCTGGGGGAAGGAGACAGGGAGCAGCAATGCTGTGCTAGTTGGGCACGGGGGGGGGTGTCTGGGGCCCCTCTCCTCCAGCAGTGGAGGCACTGGGACAGGGTGGCAGCCCCACTACCCTCCCTGTGGGGACTGGGGGACACCGTCCTACCACCACAGCCCGGTATGGACCCCGTGGTACCAGCGTCAGCAGCGTCTGGTGGGACCAGTGGCTGCTACGTCAGTGGGGCGGCCGCAGTGGCATGGGTGGGATTTGGCCCAGCCGTGCCTGCCGGGGGGGCTGCGAGGTGGGGGCGGCTGCGCTGCTCCGTGTTTTGGGAATACATGGGGAGCTGTGGCTGTTGGGAGGGGTCAGCTCTGCTGGATGTGGGGTCTGTTTCAGGGGGGCTAGAGCCCCTAGGGTCTGTCCTGACAGCCCTGGGGTGCTGAGAGGAGGGCAGGGAGCCATGCCGGGGCACACACAGCGGGTTTGGGTTGTGCCGGGCTCAGGCTGGCGTGTGCCACACGCTGGACACGGGGCTTGGCTGTGGGAACCTGACCACCCACGCTTGCTTCCTCCCGGCCCAGGTGCCGCAGGATGAGTGGAGTGGGTACCCCGCGGTGGGCAAGGACGGGGAGATCCCCTGCCGGCGGATGCGCAGCGGCAGCTACATCAAGGCCATGGGTGACGAGGACAGCGCCGACTCGGACGCCAGTGCCAAAATATTGCCCAGGGCAGCCACGCGGCGAGACAGCTACCGCCGCTCCTCCAGCGCCGACCAGGCCAGGACCAAGTAAGGGCTGTCACCTCCTGGCCCCGTCTCAGCACGGCTGGTGGCAGTGGGGCTGTGGGGCCATGGGCTGGGGCTGCCTTTGGTGGGTGCTGGGGGGGGACACAGCTGTGCTGGGCTTTGGGGTGGGATCTGCTGCTGCGGCTCTGAGGGAAGGCTGATGCACATGCAAAAGGGGATCCCACTCCTGGCAGGTGATAGGCTGGCTCCTTGTCCCCAGCCCCACAGGGGGACAGGTTTGTACCCTCAGGACAGCGTTTCGGGGAAGCCAGGAGTGGGGCTGGGGCGAGCATCGCTGCGGCTGCGTTTCCGAATGCTCTGCTGGAATGTGTTGCTGTTGGTGCAATCCCTTCTATTCCCGCTGTCTCTCATTAGGTTTGCAAGTAGGCACTATTCTGATTCATATATCTGTAACTGTCCCAGCTGCTGCACGCCACCGCGAGTGCTCCCCCGGGGACAGGGCTACGGGCGCTCCTTCACCACCGGCCAGGTAGGGTTCTTTGTCACGCTGTGGGGCACGGGGGCTGACAGATGCTCCTCTGAGCATCCCCTGCCCTGCTCAGCCCCAGCCCCAGCTTGTCCCACCCCAACCTTACCCGCCGCTCTCCCCAGATCAATGACGAGCTCAACCACCAGTTTGAGGCCGTCTGCGAGTCGGTGTTTGGCGAGGTGGAGTCGCAGGCTGTGGAAGCTCTGGACCTGCCCGGCTGCTTCCGCATGCGGAGCCACAGCTACCTGCGGGCCATCCAGGCGGGCTGCTCCCCGGACGATGACTGCCTCTCCCTCTTCTCCATGTCGGCCCCTGCCGGGCCGCCCATCACCAGCAGCATCCTGAAGCCCAGCACCTGTGAGTCCTGGGGGGTGGTGGGAGCTCGGCCGTGTGAGGGACCCCTGTGTCTCCCCCCCTGCTTGCCTGGGCACCCACCGAGGGCTGCTGCTGCCCCTGCTCCTGGCCTCCACCCCGTGCAGCCCTCAGCCCCATGCAGTCCCTGACTCAGGGTGTGAGCATCCTGCTTGTGACTCAGCCCTGGGCAGAGGAAAGCTCTGTGCCCCCAGCACTCATCTGCAGTTCTCTCTTCTTTCCCCTACTTTATTTCCTCATCTCTGCCCCTTGCTGGGGGCTGCAGCAGTCTGGCCAGCATGGGTGTGGGGTGGTTTTCAGTCCCTTTCTGGGGATGAACTGGCCAAATAGCCCCTCTGAGCTCCAGCCCTGATCTCAGGCAGCCAAGGTGTAAACCCATGTTCCCCTGGGGCCCCCATTCGTGGCGGGATATGAGCAAGTGTCTGTGTTTTCACGCGCCTTTTCATCCTGCGCCTCTCCCACAACAGCCTTCAGTTACAGAAAAGCTCCACCTCCCATCCCTCCAGGAACCAAAGCCAAACCCCTCATCTCTGTCACGGCGCAGAGCAGCACCGAGTCCACCCACGAGACCTACCTGCCCAGCGAGGTCGCCCGCAGCCCCGCATGGTCCAAAGACGCCGCGGCCCGTTGCAACTCTGCCGAGAGCCTGGAGAGCTCCAAGGTGTCGGCCGTGGCCCTGGAGCTGCCTCCAGTCCAGCCCCGCGCTGCTCCCAAGCCTTCCACACTCATCATCAAGGCCATTCCTGGTCGGGAAGAGCTGAGGAGCTTGGCTCGGCAGCGGAAGTGGCGTCCCTCCATCGGCGTCCAGGTGGGCTCCAGGGGCAGGGGCGATGCTGAGCGGCCACGCGGTGCCTCGGGCCACCTGCCAGCGCTCTCCCTCTGCCCCCCCGCAGGTTGAGGCCATCTCGGACTCGGATACAGAGAGCAGGAGCCAGAGGGAGTTCCACTCCATAGGCGTGCAGGTGGAGGAGGACAAAAGGTACCCCTGGGCTGGGCTGAGAACTGCCACGCTCGCTGCACCCTGGGCTTGGGTCCTCCTGGGGCTCCCTGAGCTGCCCTGCAGCATCTTTTCCCTCTCTCATCTGACTGAAAGCCCCAGGGCTCAGCACCATCCTCAGCCCAGGCTGGGTATCCCCACTGGGGGCAGGATCTTGCCTTCCCTTTGCCCTTGCACCTCTCTGCTGCAAACCGACTGCCCAGGGAGGGGGGTGCCCAGAGAAGGAGTTGCCCAGGGAAGGAGCTGCCCAAGGAAGGGGCTCCCCTGCTTCCACCATATGCTTGAGTCTCCTCTGCTGGGGCTCAGCCCTGGCCCAGGCATAGCTGAAACCTTTGGGCTTTTCTGCAGCTAAACATGACATTTTGGCTGGGGTGGGAGCACCGTGTGCCAGGAGCTCCGACAACGTGCCCACGCAGCCCTGGTGCACGCTCCTCTCCATCCTCGGTCCAGCGCTGGTAGCCATGGAAACAGGCTAAGAGCAGAGGGAACGAGGGACTGGTGGGTTGCTGATGCTCAGGGCTGTCCCCACTGCCCCAAATGCCCTGGGGTCCAGACCATTGTCCCCAGCCCCATCCTGCCTGCGATGGTACCTGGTGTGGGGACATGGCAGTGGGGTTGTCCCGTCCGGCCACGAAGGTCCCCACGCGCTCTCGCTCTCCCCAGGCGGGCACGCTTCAAGCGCTCCAACAGCGTGACGGCGGGCGTGCAGGCAGACCTGGAGCTGGAGGGGTTTGCTGGCCTGGCCGTGGCCACCGAGGACAAAGCCCTGCAGTTCGGGCGCCCCTTCCAGCGGCACTCCTCCGAGCCCGAGTCCGGCCGGCAGTACGCTGTGTACAAGACAGTGCACACGCAGGGGCAGTGGGCGTACCGGGAGGATTACCAGCTGCAGTACGACACGGTGGAGGTGCCCGGGAGGGATGCCTGGATGGAGAGGGGCTCCCGCAGCCTCCCCGACTCTGGCCGTGCCTCCCCCTGCCACCGTGATGGGGAATGGTTCATCAAACTGCTGCAAGCAGAGGTGGAGAAGATGGAGGGCTGGTGCCAGCAGATGGAGAGGGAGGCCGAGGACTATGACCTGCCAGAGGAGAGTGAGTCGGGGGAATTTGTGGGGTTGGGAGGGACAGGGGCTGCCGTGGGACTCAGTTCTGCAGTGCTCCCACCTTGGAGCATCTCCCCTGCCAAGGCTAAAGTGGTTGGGTGGGGGCAAGAAACATGGTGAAACCCTCTGGGACTAGTGGGGTCTGGATGAGGGAGGAGATCCTGCCTGGGTTGGGGGAGTCTGGACTGCCTGGGGTGTGTTGCTCCTCCCGAGGGGAGGTCTCTGCCCCACAGAAGTACTGACCCTCTGCTCTCCACCCACCAGTCCTGGAGAAGATCCGGAGTGCTGTGGGCAGTGCCCAGCTCCTCATGTCCCAGAAGGTGCAGCAATTTTACCGCCTCTGCCAGCAGAACATGGTGAGTTCTGGGCAGTGGTGCCACAGGGTCAGCCATGGTGGGCAGGGAGCCTTGTACCATCAGCTGGTGGAAAAGGGACTTTGTAGCACCATGAGGGACAGGCAGACAGAGAGCATGGCCAGCAGGGCCAATGTGATGTGGGTGGACACAGATGACACTGTTCCTCTGTCCCTGCAGGATCCCAACGCATTCCCCGTGCCCACCTTCCAAGACCTGGCTGGCTTTTGGGACCTCCTGCAGCTCTCCATTGAGGACGTCAGCATGAAGTTTGCGGAGCTCCAGGAGCTGAAGGCCAGCGGGTGGAAGATCATGGAGCCCAAGGTAGGGGCAGTGCTCTGCCGCTGGCACTTTGGCCCCTGTCACCTCTCCCTCCCTCCTCCTCCCCAGGCACATCTGCACAGAAACTGCCCTTGCTGGGCTGTGGCTGGTGAATGCTTTTAGCAAAAAAAAAGAGGGATCCGGGGAAAATGAGGCTAGAGAAGGGGCTGTTTCCCCGCTGTGGTCCTGCAGCCAGCTCACCAGGCAGGGGCAAAGGAGGGGTCTGCGGGGCCATCTCACGGTGGCTTTGGCAGCCGCGGCAGCTGTGCCCTTCCCCCGTGCCCGCCCTGAAGCCCC
>NW_009953199.1:22008-22781 GCF_000747805.2 Chaetura pelagica | reverse complement strand
CAGCCCTGCTCCCTGGCCCTGCTGGCACGAGGCTTTGGGACACGGCAGGGATAAGGGGCTGCCCCGCCTGCCTCCTGCTCTGGTGCCATGGGGGCCCCAGGGCTCCTTCCCCTCTATACATATATAAATGTAACCTGAGGAATAAACCAGAACCCACTCGTGACCAGCACCACGTTCTGGCCGGTGGGACGGACCAGAGCAGCAGCAGCACCCCCAGGTCCCGGCGAGCCGCCCCGCTTCCCTCGCACGGAGCATCGCAACGCGCTTCTCCCCTCAGCCCTCCTTCCCCGTCAGTCTGTCCTTCCAGCCTTCCCTCCTGCCAGCCTGGAGCCTGGGAGCCCTCCTGCAGCAGGGCACTCGCCAGGGATGGGGGACACAGCCCCCCCGTGCCTTGGCACTGGTGGGATCTGCTCCCCTGGGCGGTTGTGGTGGGGAGACCTGCCCGCAGCCCTGGCCCCTGCCGGGGCTCTTCCCTGGGCTGAGCTCGGTGCCGTGGGGTGGGACATGAGCGTGGACATGGCCAGCAGCTGCCCCAAGAGTGGGGGGCTGCTAGAGATCACCCTGGGGTCACCCCTTCTCCCCGAGCTCCTCGTGTCCTGTGGGTATGGGACACCCCAGGATGCTGCTTCTCCCAGCTCCCCCATCACCCCACACAGAGCAGGAGCGGGGTGGGGGAGCCCCAAAGATCTCCCCCCCAGGGCAGGGCAGCGTGGCGGGGCAGGAGGCTGCATCTGCCCCATCCCTGTCCCATTTCCCAGCACCTCTCCAAGCAT
>NW_009953199.1:15244-16728 GCF_000747805.2 Chaetura pelagica | reverse complement strand
TGGTGGGCTACCACCTGGAGTGGTTCCTGCGCGGGGACCCCCCGCCCGCGGCCCAGGACGAGAAGAGCATCTCGGAGCTGCGGGAGGAGCGGAAGCTGCAGGAGATCGCGGGCAAGGACCTGACCGACGTGGTGAGCCTGAAGGACAAGCTGGAGTTCGCCCCTCGGGCCGTGCTGAACAGGAACCGCCCGGAAAAGAGTTAATTAAAGTTGTGTGAGCAAATGCGGGGCCCTGGAGTGTCTGTCCCCGGGGCTGGGTCCCTGTCACCTCCCCTGTCACCTGCACAGCTTCCACCAGCCTCCCTCTTCCACCAGGGCAATATGCTGTGTCCACTGCTGCTCTTCACCCTCCCAGGGCCCGCGGGAGGTTTGCCCACCCCAGGGATGTGCTCAAGACACCCCCAGCCCTCCCTCGTGGCAGAGGGGGCAGGAGCTGTGTTGCCGAGGCGAAATGTGGCTGAAACTCCTCAGCCCTCGGGCTATCCCGGCCCCTGAGCCATGGAACACTCTTTGCCTCCTTCCACCCACATCTCGAGGTTTGGTTATTTCCATGGGATGAAGATAAAAGAAAGTTAGACCTGAGTGACTCGGGGTTGGGACCTGTCGTCCTGCTGACAGCTGTGTGGCTCTGCAGACCCTGTCCACAGCACCACGCTCTTGCCTTACCCCACGGAGCCTGCAGTGGTGGAGGAGACCTCTGGGGAACCCTCTCTCCATCATCACCAGGCTTTGCCGCGAGGAAGAGGGATGGGGAGAGGTGGAAGCCCTTGCCTTGCTGCTGTTGTGGAGCTCCAAGTGTGGTGGTGGCTTTGGGCTGGTGTGTAGAGAACGGGGAGATCTCTGCCCTGTATGGGAACAGCCAGAATAAACTTCTGTCCACCCTGGGCCTCTGTGTTTTCTGCATCAGCACCTGGCTCAGCACCCTGCCCTGGCTCAGAACGCGTTTCTGCTCCCCACGTTTTCAAGAAGCAAAGCCTACAATGGGAGAAATGCCAGCATCTGGCAGGGCAGAGGGTGCTGGGCAGGAAGGAGTGGGAGGCACAAACATCCCAGCCCTGAGTTGTGCCTCCCTCTGGGCCACAGCATCTGCTGCCCTCCAACCTCCTTATCTAGACCAGAAGGGCTGTGGCCCCAGGGGAGGGGGGGACAGGGAGCCCTTCTGGTGGGAGAGGGTGGCAGCAAGTGCTGGGGAACAGTGGCTTGTGTTCCCTTCATCCTCGGGCTTCATGGCCACAGCAGGACCAGACCCTGGTGAGAGCAAGGCCAGGTGGGAACTGGGCCAGCGCCGGGGCCACGGGAGGGGTTATCTCTGCCTGCCGGGTTGTTTTCCCCCCTGGTGCCTGAGCGCGGCCTCAGCACTGCCCCGGCCCGGCCTTCCCCTCCCGGGGAACATCCATCTGCAGGGGCTGCCCGGGGGCAGCAGCTGCCTCAGCGTTTCTCACGGCTCCCCCCCCCCCCCCTCCCCTGCCCGGGCCGCGAGGCTGC
>NW_009953199.1:7766-15195 GCF_000747805.2 Chaetura pelagica | reverse complement strand
GGTGAGAAGGTGCAGGGATGGGTCTCGGGGCTGTGCAAAGGCTGTCCCAGTCCTGCCCCACTGCTTCCCAGTCCTGCCCCACTGCTTCTTCCTGCACTGGGCTCACAGCACCTCTGGTGCTGCTGCCCTGCTCCCCTGGCAGGCTGGCACTGTCCCCTGGGGTAGCCTCTTCCTGTGGCCTCTTGTTTTCCCTGCCTGGCTGTAGGGTGATGGCTGTTCCCTATTGTGTGCTGGGGTGGGAATGGTCCTGTCCCTTCCTCCAGCCCGGACCCAGCTCGGAAACGTCTTCCAAAACGCCTTTGTTACCCCGCGACCGAGCGGCTCCCTCGGCTATTTATAGCCCATTGACCGGCCTGTTCCCAGGCCTGGCTGGGCACAATTGGGCTTTGTCGGGGCCTCGCTGCCCTGTTTCCTCCCCTGGGCCCTCCCGGTGTGGGTCGGGGGGGGCTGCTCTGGTGTGGTGCTGGAGCAAAACCTTTGGGAAGACTGAGCTCCAATGGCACCAGGCTGGGCAGCCCCTGCCCTGCTCCAGCAGCATTTCCAGCTGGTTTCCATGTGCCCGGGACTGTCCATCCCCATGGCAGACACCAGTGGTGCTGGGGGTCCCTGGTTCCCCTCAGGTGCTGGGGCAGGGGTGAAGCCTCTTCCCACATACTGGTTGCCTTTCTCCTAAGCCCTCGGTGCTGTAAACCCACCCTTCCTCCCATTGAATCCCAACAATGTGCTGCCTGGGAATCTCCGGCTGGACAGGAATAGGAGCTGGTGAGCACTTGGGGCTGGGGTGAGCAGCCATGGGGGCTCATGAGGAGCAAGAGGAAGCATTGTTGAATAACTAGTATGGTAAAACCTGCCTGCCTAGCCTGGGCACAACTGCTCGAGCTCACATCCTCGCTCTGGGCCCTCGTATTTGTCATCCAGCTGTTCCCAGCACAGCTGAGTGCTGCAGCAGGAGCGTGGCGAGAAGCTGTGCCAGCAGCATGTCCAGGGAGTCCCATGCCAACCTGGAGGCTGACGTTTGGTGGGACAGCACCTTCCCAGGGCTTGTCCGGGCTGGGGGATGTCCCTGCGGCCGGGGCTCTTGTGGCTGTTCTGTGCCATGGAGCAGGGGTGGAATCCAGCAGCTGCTGCTGTGCTGTGAGCTGGGGCCACTTGGGGAGTGAGCGGTGCCCCAGCTTGTTGGGACTTGGCCCAGGGGACAAGGACAGCTGCTGTGCAGGCAGTGAGGCCCCCCTGGCTGCTCAGCTGCAGCGGATGTCCCATTAGAGCAGAGCAGGGATGAAGCAGCTGCACGGGGCTGGGGACAATGTGACCCTGTGCAGGCACAGGGCTGCCCAGAGCCATTGGGAGCAAGGCCTGGAGCAAGGATGCTTTGGGAAAGAGAGGAGCAGCATTTGGGGCTGGAAGGGGATCCACAGGAACTGACACTCCTGTGTCCTGCCCTGGAGCAGCACAGTCACCCTGGGGTGCCCAGGACCTGTGTGCACTGTGATGTCCCCACAGCCCTGGGACGCAGAGGGCGCTCACCCTGGCTGCACTGGGGAGCAAATGGCACATCCTCCCCGTGGCACGTCCCCTGCAGCCCCCGGGACACCCCCTCCCTGCCCGCCCAGCCCAGGCTCCTTTCCCAGGCTCCCGTTTTGCCCTTTCCCTGAGAGCAGCCGAGTCCTTTCCCAGCCTCCCTGTCTCGCCTCTTCCTGCACTGCCCTGCGGTGCAGATCTGCTGCGCTGTCCCCAGGGGCTCCTTTCTAGGGCCACAAGTGCTGTGTGAGAGGGGCAGCTCTGGTTTGCATCACAACACACCCTGAAGCTCTGGTCAGGGGCAGCTGCACCAGGACACTTCCCGCTCAGCATCAGCCACATTTTAAGGCTGAATCCCCATCCACAGCACCACGAGGCCACCACAGCTCCTCACTTCAAGACACCACAGACTTCCTCAGGCCGGGAAGAAGCCCTGGCTGTGCAGGCAGCAGCTCCTGCCCTCCTGGTGTGGCACTGGGACTATACCTGAGCTGCTGGCAGGGACAGGACCCACCCTGGGGTGGGCATGGGGTGCTGGGCACCGCGGTCCCATTGCCTCCATGCGAGGAAGTGGCTGGAGGGGGGGGCGACAATGTCAGGATGCGGGAAGTTCTGGGGCTATTGAGCTGCGTTTCCTCCCGCCTGCCGGGGCCGCATTGTCTTGTGCCCGTGTGTGGAGGGATAAATATAACTAACGGAGAGGGAGGGAGCTGCTTGGGGTTTGCTTTGCCTTTGTTGGGCACCTTTGGCAGTGGCACTGAGAAAGGCAGGATTCTACTTGGTTTGGTGTTGCCTCGACGGTGGGTGCTGCCGGCACAGGGTGCTGGGCCTTGGGGGTCTGTGCCTGGCCCTGCAGGATGCTCCTGCCCATGTCCACTTCCCCAGACAGGCTGCAGGAAACAGGGAACCCCCCCCAAGCAGAGCCTTGGGCATGGATGGGGCATGCTGTGGCATCCCCCTGCCCAGCCCTCTGCCCCTCCTCCCCTCTCAGCTGCAATTCTTCTCCCGCCGTGGCTCTTCCTGCAAACAGGTCAGATTTAGACACTTGCTATTTTCTGTTTGCTGGGAAGGCTTAAAAATAGACTCCTTGGTGCTCGGCCAGCACCTCGGGAAGAGCCTCACAGGCTCGACATGGCTCAGAGGAGTCCTCATGGCTCCTCTCCCTGTGGTGGGCTGTGGCAGGTCCCAGTGTCCATGCAGCACAGCAAGTACCCAGGGCTGTGCTCACATTATCCCAGAGCTCACGGGGAGCCCCCTCATTGCAGCCTCCAGGCTGTCCATGGGGGTTCAGCATCACAGAACAGAGGTGAGTATTGGGGCAGCAAGTGTTGTTCCCAGAAAGGGACCAGAGGGTCCTGTTTACTGAGAAGGGAGCACAGAGGTGTGAGAAAGGCTGTGTGTGTCCAGCCAGCCGCTCTGTGTCCCCAGGCTGTGCCAAAGGGCTTTGCCAGACCAGCCTGTGTCCTTATCAGCTGCAAACTTTTGTTTGCCTAAGGGCTGCCTGCCCGCATTTCGAGGGGGGCTGCTGCCCCCTCCCCAGCCCCTACACACAGGTGAGCCCCTGCGTGTTGTTGTTGGCACGTGTGTCCCAGCGGCGTGGGTCACACCGGCCACCCTGAGCTGTCTTGTCACAACAGGGGAACAATAGCGGGACATGGAGCGGTGTTTGCGCAGCAGCCGGGCACTGGCTCCAGGCAAGGGGGGTGGGAGGCGGGGGGTCTCGGTTGCCTTGTTTTCCACCTTGCAGGGATGTTTGGAAAAGCGTGATGCTCCCCTGGTGCCAATAAAAACATCAGCCCAGGGAAGGGGAGCGAGGGGAAGAGCAGCCGGCGGGTAAACATGTGGCGTGGCTGCACCATTACCTTTCACATGGGCTTTTCCTCCTGGCCGAGTTGCTCTACCCAGAAAGCCTCAACACTGTGGGGACTTGGGCTGGGGTCCCCCATTGCACTGGGGTGTCCCAGGGGGGTCCCCACTGGGTATGAGTGGGAGCAGGGCAGGGTTCCTGCAGAGTCAGTGGAAGCAAGGCAAGGTCCACCTGGAAAGGATCTGCCCCAACACCCTGATGGAAGGTGCAGGGGAGAGCTGAGAACTGGCACTGTGCCCCCCAGACCTCCACGCCAGAGGATTTCACCCTCCCAACCCCAGCAGGGAGTGGAGCCAAGGGCAGGCTCAGCCACCAGCCCAGGCTGTGCACCAAGGGTAGTGCAGGCGGGTGCCTCCCTCTCTGCTTCCTCCAGAGGCCAATGGCTGCGATATCACCCATATTTCATTTTCCCCAGGGTATTTTTAGTCTGTCCCACCCTTGCTGAAGAGGCCCTCAGCTGAGAGCAGGCTCTATCCCAGGCTGCCTTGGCCAGAGAAACTATACAAGAGCCCCAGCTGCATTGTGTGCCTTTATCTGTGCCTCATTTCCACCTATTATGCAGCAGGGTTTGTCTGCAGCAGAGCCAGGGCACAGGCTGGTTGCAGGGCTGAGCCCTGCTTTGGGCCACCCAGTGAGTGGCAGCAGCTGGGTGCCCAGTCTCCCCTTCACCCAGCCCTGTTGCCCACCATAGAGCAGGTCCCCTGTCCCTCAGCCCAGCCCCAAACCTCACCCCCTGCCCTGAGGTGGCTGGGGGCTGCAGGAAGCACAGTCACACCATCCTTCACCTTTTTTCCTTCATTCAACTTTATTCAACATGACGCAACGCTGAGTCTGCCGAGCGGGGTCGGGGGGAGGAAACAGCACTGAGGGCAGTGCCCACATCCCGTGCTTGTGCCTGGGTCACGCAGGACCCGCAGCCCCTCAGTCACAGCAGGACCTTCCCCTTTCACAGCATCTATGGGCTGGGGAATGTGGAGCAGCAGTTGGTTCTTCCATCCCCCTCCCCAGCACCTTGACCCACAGCAGGAGATGACTTAGTGCAAAGTAATAAAACAAATAACCCTCCACCCCGAACCAGCAGTTATTAGGCTAATTCCTCCCCAGAAAAGCACAGGGCTCAAGGGTGTGTAGCCAGGCTGGACACAGCTCCCCAGTTCCCCTGCACAACTGCACCTTTAAGGCAAGAAAGCTCCATGCTCAGACACCCATATTTCATTTTCCCCAGGGTATTTTTAGTCTGTCCCACCCTTGCTGAAGAGGCCCTCAGCTGAGAGCAGGCTCTATCCCAGGCTGCCTTGGCCAGAGAAACTATACAAGAGCCCCAGCTGCATTGTGTGCCTTTATCTGTGCCTCATTTCCACCTATTATGCAGCAGGGTTTGTCTGCAGCAGAGCCAGGGCACAGGCTGGTTGCAGGGCTGAGCCCTGCTTTGGGCCACCCAGTGAGTGGCAGCAGCTGGGTGCCCAGTCTCCCCTTCACCCAGCCCTGTTGCCCACCATAGAGCAGGTCCCCTGTCCCTCAGCCCAGCCCCAAACCTCACCCCCTGCCCTGAGGTGGCTGGGGGCTGCAGGAAGCACAGTCACACCATCCTTCACCTTTTTTCCTTCATTCAACTTTATTCAACATGACGCAACGCTGAGTCTGCCGAGCGGGGTCGGGGGGAGGAAACAGCACTGAGGGCAGTGCCCACATCCCGTGCTTGTGCCTGGGTCACGCAGGACCCGCAGCCCCTCAGTCACAGCAGGACCTTCCCCTTTCACAGCATCTATGGGCTGGGGAATGTGGAGCAGCAGTTGGTTCTTCCATCCCCCTCCCCAGCACCTTGACCCACAGCAGGAGATGACTTAGTGCAAAGTAATAAAACAAATAACCCTCCACCCCGAACCAGCAGTTATTAGGCTAATTCCTCCCCAGAAAAGCACAGGGCTCAAGGGTGTGTAGCCAGGCTGGACACAGCTCCCCAGTTCCCCTGCACAACTGCACCTTTAAGGCAAGAAAGCTCCATGCTCAGGCCAACAAGTTAAAAATAACTTAGAGACACATATCACATGGGAAAGGGTCCAGGGCCAGGACTCGAGGGGGGAGGGCTCACACTCCCAGGGCACCCAAGCAGTGACCCTGCAGCCATTGGGATCAGCTGGTCACTGCAGAGCCCTGGCTATGAGCTGCTGCTGGCTTAACCCCCCATGGGACAGGGGCTGCTCCTGCACAGACCCCAGGCAGTGCTGCTCTGGCCCAGCTCCCCACAGCTCTCCCGGGCTCAGTCCAGTCCCTGTGGGTGGCTTCCCACGGCCACACGCCCGGCTCTAGTTCCAGTGGGGGCTCCAGCAAGCCCCGGGGGCTGGCAGAGCTGTGGCTCCCAAAGGGCAGCAACCTCCCACCCCAGCCTCAGGGACAGCCTGTTCCCAGCCACACAGCCCCAGGGATTTCTCCCTTTCCCATGGCCAGGAACACGGGACACAGCGTCCCAGGGAACTTTCCACAGTTTCCTTCCTTGCCGGGTCTGCGGAGGCTCCGCTCCGGGGCAGCTCTCAGCCCTGCTCCCCAGCCTCACGTCCCAGGGGCAGGCAGGTCTCTGCGGGCAGGATCTCCGGAGGGTGACCCACTGTCCAGCACAGCAGCAGGCAGGAGGGAGCTGCCTGCCCAGGGCCAGCACCTTTGCAGCACGAGGGACCAAGGAAGGTCCCTTCTGCTGGCCGGGGCCAGCCCAGCACTAGACATACTGCTTCTTGGAGGCTGAGCTCCCAGGCCGGCTGCACAGCTTGTCCTCTGGGGCAGGGGCTTCAGCAGCCCTGGGGGCATAGGGGTCTGACAAGGGTCTGCTGCCCAGCACCAGGTTCTCCTCATTGCGGAAGTTGGCCCAGTTCTGCTCGCTGGAGAGCTTGTTGTAGGCTTGGTAGGATGTTGTGTGGCTCTCAGCCATGGGCAGGAAAGGGTAATGCTTGGGGGCATAGGGACCTGAGACCATGTCATCAGCAAAGGTGTCCTGGCTCAGGGTGGTTGGCCCCGACACCTTCTTGATGTTGCTAAGCATGATCTTGAAGCAGAGGTGGAAAAGCTCCAGGAGGTTCAGGATTAAGGAGATCAGGCCCATCACCAGCATGAAGATGATGAAGATGGTCTTCTCAGTAGGGCGGGAGATGAAGCAGTCCACCTGGTGGGGGCAAGGGTCCCTCTTGCACACATAGCGGGGCACCATGGAGAAGCCATACAGGTACCACTGGCCGACAAGGAAGCCAGCTTCAAAAATGCTCTTGCAGATCACACTGATAATATACGTCCACATCAGTGCCCCACGGATCTCGAGCCGCCCATCGTCCGTCATGTAGATCTTGGACATCTTCTTCTCCACAGCTGCCAGGGCCTGCTCAATCTTTGGGTCCTTGCTGTGGATTGCCCGGAGCTTGCTCTCCTTTTGCTTCAGCTTCTCCTCCTTCCGGGAGAGATAGACAACATGGCCGAGGTAAATCAGCGTTGGGGTGCTGACAAAGAGGAACTGGAGCACCCAGTAACGGATGTGGGAGATGGGGAAGGCTTTGTCATAGCAGACATTGGTGCAGCCTGGCTGCTCGGTGTTGCACTCGAAGTCCGACTGCTCGTCCCCCCAGACGGACTCCCCGGCCAAGCACAGGATGAGAATGCGGAAGATGAAGAGCACGGTGAGCCAGATCTTCCCGATCGCGGTCAAGTGCTCCTGGACTTGGTCCAGCAGCTTCTGCAGGAATCCCCAATCACCCATTTTCTAGGGAGCCTTGTGCCAGCAGAGAGGGGAGGGAAGCCAGGTCAATTCCCTGTTTCTTTGCTGCAGAGCACAGGGCAGACGGGACCGCTGAAAAGCCAGGCTTTCTAGGGACAGGGATGCTCTGCAGAGGGTCCCAGCAAACCCACTGAGCAGCATTCCACCGCCAAAGAAGGGAGACAGGCAGAATTCCCGAGCCCAGGAATGCTCCTCCTGCACCCCAGTGCTGAAACAGGGCTGGGAGAGAAGCGGCAGCGGCGGGATTCGCCTCCCCCAGCAGCAGCCGCGGCTGCCCCAGGACAGCC
>NW_009953199.1:7322-7667 GCF_000747805.2 Chaetura pelagica | reverse complement strand
CCCAGGTACCCAGGGAGGGGGCACGGAGGGAGCTCACCAGAGCTGCCCGGATTTGTCTCTCCTACAGCCCCCTGTCCCTGCAGCAGGGTCACGGGAGGGGAAGCACAACCCCGTGGGGTACCGCGGCCACCCCAACACTCGTTCAGGGCTCACCCCAAACTGCTGGGCCAGTTCCCAGCCAGTGCCCTCGCTGTGGGGCGATGACCTCCAGCCCCCCCCCCAGCCCGGGGATCCCCAAGACCACTCACCGCACACGGCCCCGGTGCCGCTCCAGGGATCCACATCCCCTCCGTGATGCTCAACCCTACAGCCCAGCTGGGAAAGAGGGAGGGACCCCCCCACCCT
>NW_009953199.1:0-1235 GCF_000747805.2 Chaetura pelagica | reverse complement strand
CCGGTTCCCTGCCCGCCCCGGCCGGGTCCCGCCGCGGGTCTGTGCGATGGGCGCTGGGTGGTGCTGGAGCCACACCGGAGTGACACCGGAGCCACCCCGGAGCCCGGCGCTGCCCCAGCCCCGCGTTCTGCCCGGAGTCCGGGGCTGGGACCCTCCACAGGGTTTTCAGCGAAGCTTTGCTGTGTGGGGGCTCAGATGGGGCTGATATTTTATGAATAGACTTAAATCCTGCTGACTTCGGTGGGACAAACCCCCTGTGTGTGCCCTCCTCCCTGTCCTGTAGCGGCCACCAAGGGCTGGCACACTTTGTGTGGGCTGTGAGGGGACAGATGGGGACTTGGGCTCCCAAAACCAGAACACACACAACCAGGAGGTGCCGCCTCTCCCGCACCAGGATGTGGCATTTCCTCCTCACCGACAGTGCCGGGGCTGAGTGGAGGGCAGACCTGGAACAGAGTAATGGTGTTTAATGTAAAATAATTGCCATGCTTCAGGTAACGCCCACACTCCTTGCCATGGCACCAGGGTGCTGAGGAGCCCAGTGTCCACCTCCTAGCCCACCATGGGTACTGTTTCCCCTTCCCAACATCCCTGGGCCGTGGCTGCCCAAGTTCCGTGCCCCCCCTCCCACCCTCAGCCAGTGCTGCTCTGTGCCCCACCAGCCCTCAATGGGTGGAAACAATCACCTCTGGGGAGCAGCTCCTGAACCACACAGGACCTGGCACTGCCCTCACCCACGAGTGTGTGGTTTCCACGTTGCTTTACCCCCCAGGAGCACCATGCCCAGTGTGGGTTTCAGCCCCAGTAAGCCATGCAGGTCTCCCAAAGCTGACCTGTGCCAGTGCCAGAGCTGCCTTGCAGTCAGACACCTTGTGCTGTTCAATCTCCTGGAGCATCTTTCCCCTGGCACAGCTTACCCTGTGCCCAGAGCTGGCATGGTGAGGTGACATGGTGCTTGGGTTGCCCAAGTCAGTGCTGGAAGCACTTTTTCCATGTCCTGGCACGGTGCCACATCCCCCTGCTGGCAGTGGGGGCACTGGTGCCATGGCCTCTCACAGTGGCAGGAGCCCCAGCTGTGTCTGTGCACACCATGACACACTCCAGGGTCTGGGGGAGCACAGCCAGGCTGAGCAGAGCCACAGCCATGAGCCAGAGCACCAGCAGACCCTCCACATAGCACTGCTTAAGGAGTGATTAAATTGAAATAATTTCTATTTATAGTAATATTTATTAAG
>NW_009953198.1:194379-194991 GCF_000747805.2 Chaetura pelagica | reverse complement strand
CATCCAGCTCAGGGATGGCGATCTCGGGAGCTGTGCTGGGGTAGGTCACTGGAATCTGGAGGACACGGGGGAAGGGGTCAGCAGGGCCCCCAGCACCCTCAGGGCCCCGGACCCCCCTGCACCCCCAGCTCACATCAAACTCGATGGCGAACTCGTACTTGAGCAGTTCGTGGACGTACCAGCACTTCCCGAACCACCTGCAACACACGGGGGGGTCCGTGGGGAACCGGTCCCCGACACCTCAGTCTGGAACCCTCTGGACACCGGAGGGGCCCCGGAGCAGGGGGGTCCTGCGGTCCGTGTCCCCCCCGGCCCCGCTCACCCACCGGGTGCCCTCGGTGTTGGACTCCAGGCGGAACCAGTCGTTATCGGCGCGTTTGTTGTTCTCCACGTACTGCGGGGAGCGGGGGTCAGCGGCGACCGGGGGAACCGGGAACAGAGGGAGAACCGAGAGGGTCCAAACCGGGGGAAACTCGGAACCGGGGACAGAACCAGTAGGGAGGACCGGGGGGGGGCGGACACTGAGGGATAGAACGGGAAGGAACCGGGAGGAACGGGAAGGAACCGGGAGAAGGACCGGAGGGGAAGCGGGAACCGAGGGGAACCGCGAGA
>NW_009953198.1:192821-193520 GCF_000747805.2 Chaetura pelagica | reverse complement strand
GGACGGGCCGGTGCCACCCAGCCTGCCCCATGCCTCTGCTATCCCCTCTTGCAGCACAGACCAGCCATCCTGCTCCCGCCTCCTCTGGACTCCATGGCCATCCCAGCTCCACCCGCACCATCCTGCCCCACTCCTGTCCCATCCCACTGCCTCCACACCCCTCCTGCCCCATCCCTGCCCCACAGCCCTCCCTGCCCCGTGGCCCATCTGGGTGCTGGGTGCCAGCTGTGCTCACCTAGGCAGGACTCTGGGGGTTCGGGACTGTGGGTGACCCATCGGGGGCTGCTTATATCCCCCAAGCCAGCGCCCGCCCCTGGGCCAGGGGGGACGTGCCGGTCCGTGCCACAGCCTGGGTAAACACAGCGGGGGTAAGGGTCGCTGTGGGGGACGGCCCCACCTCATCCTCACCAGGGTGGCCTCACACCCTGGGTTCCTGTCCCTGTGTCCCCGAGGGCCCATGGCTCCAAGCTGTGGGTAACAATGGCCATGGGATTTGGGTTATGTGGGGACTGGGGCTACTGCAGTGGGGGTTTGGTTGGTGACCCTGTGGCACACAGTGGCCCCATGGCATGTGGCACATCTGGCCCCGTGGTGTGTTGCCACCCCACAGCAGGTTGTAACCCTGTGGCAGGCCCCCCAGAGCAGCCCCAGGGTCCCCAGAGCCCCAGGGTCCCCCCCCCAGTGTCCCCACTCCAGCAC
>NW_009953198.1:190286-191663 GCF_000747805.2 Chaetura pelagica | reverse complement strand
CACCTCAGCCCCTGCTCTCCCCCCCAGAGGTTTTCCCACAGCAGATGGAGGGAGTGAAGCTGATCGTCACTAAGATCCTGAGCAGCCACTTCCAGGTGAGAGGGACACTCAGGGACCCATGGGGCTGTGCTGGGGGAACGTTGCCCCTCTGTCACGAGCCGATATTGGGGGACTACACCCTCCCTGGCCGCCCCCTGCCCCCCACTGATGCCCTGTTCCCTCAGGTGATGCACACCGTGCACATGAGCACCCTTGGCCCCTCCAGCTACCACTTCAACGCCACCTTCGTGGGGGACCGTCAGCTCAGCCCCACCGAGGTGAGGCCCTGCACACCCGGCTGGCCCCGGGGTGGCCTGGGTGGCCCTGGGACTCTGAGTGGCCCTGGAGTGGCTGCAGGATGGGTGGGGGTTACCTGGGGGTCCTAGCCTGCAGCTGAAGCTGGAGACAGGGGCTAGAGGGTCCCTGTCCCTCCAGCTGACCCCCCCGCTGTCCCCAGGCCTTCCCCACACTGGTCGGGGACCTGGACAACAGCGGCAGCCTCAATGCCCAAGTGCTGCAGCTCGTGGCCGAGCGCATCCGCACCAAAGCTGTATTCCAGGTAGGACTGGGTGGGAGAAGACCTTGGAGTGGGGAGGTTTTGGTCACCCTTTGGGGGTGGCAGGGATGGTGGCAGGACCCCCATGGTGGCTGTCCCTTTACAGACACACCAGGCCAAGTTCGTGACGTGGCAGTTTGATGGCGAGTACCGGGGGGACGACTGCACTGCCACCCTCACACTGGGCAACCCCGACCTCCTCGGCGAGTCTGGTAAGCTGGGTGTCCTCCCCCAACAGCTGCTGGGCTGGGGAGGCATGTTCTGAAGCCCTGCTGTCCCCACAGTGATCCTGGTGGCCCATTTCCTTCAGAGCATCACCCCCCACCTGGTCCTGGGTGGGGAGATGGTTTATCACCGGCGGCCGGGGGGGGAGGGAGCCATCCTCACACTGGCCGGAAAATACACAGGTAGGTGGGCGCCTTGCGCTGCAGGGGGCCGTGGGCATGGCCACAGGGGTCCTGGACACTCTGCCAGCCCTGCGGGACACCCCAGCTCCCCTCAGCCTCCAATTTGC
Source organism: Chaetura pelagica (assembly GCF_000747805.2). Taxonomy (NCBI): domain Eukaryota; kingdom Metazoa; phylum Chordata; class Aves; order Apodiformes; family Apodidae; genus Chaetura; species Chaetura pelagica. The sequence goes on along the minus strand of NW_009953198.1, from coordinate 190,554 downwards.
TTCTCTCTTCCAGCTCAGAAGTGGGTGGCAACACTGAACGTGGGGTATGGCGGAGCCCACGCCAGCTACTACCACCGAGCCAACGAGCAGGTGAGCATCCCTCCTCTGTCCCTGTCCTCTGTGCGTCCCCATCCCCTCTCTGTCCCTGTCCCCTCAGGACCTCATGTTTTCCTCCCCAGGTGCAGGTTGGGGTGGAGCTGGAGGCCAACACACGGCTGCAGGACACCACCTTTGCCTTTGGCTACCCCTTCCAACTGCAACAGGCCCA
>NW_009953198.1:169516-177512 GCF_000747805.2 Chaetura pelagica | reverse complement strand
TAGCTCCACTGGAAATACAGTATTCAATCAACTGAAGCTGACTTACAGCCTAATTTATAGCTACTTTCTGATAGTCAATATTCACTGTTCCCTCTGCTCTTCATCCCTCTCTTATTTTAAGCGCTCCTCAGCAACAGAAAAATTGCATAATATTTGTGTATAAGCTAAGCTCTCAAACATTTCATGTTCAAATGGGTTTGAATTAGGGGAAAATTAGTTCGTACAAGCCAGTAAACATGGCTGCCCTGCAGAAGTGCCTGAAATTGCCCATGATAATTGTTTGCATACTATCTCTACTGTAACTCTACAGTGATATATTTATTGCCTGTTCTGGCAGAGATACAACAGTGCTATGTGGGCAAGTACATGACAGACATTCCCGTGTTTGCAATTATGGTTCCTTGCACATACCAGATAAACTGAAGCATGGCACAAGTGCCTGTGTGTGTCTTCAGTCTAAATCCGTACACTTGCTCTAAACTTTCACCGGCCTGGCAGGAGAATCTCTTGCATTCACCCTTTCCTCTTCAGCATATAGAGTTTTATTAAATTACAAGAGTGATGAAATGTGGAGACCATCTTCTTCTGCACATCTGATACAAATCAAGAGGCCAAATTTTTACTCATGTGAGCAGTTCAATTAATTTCAATGAGATCATTTTTATGGGCATGGTGGCAAAATATTAGAGAAAAAAAGAGACTTGAGTATTTTATTGCATTTGTTATGAATGAATGTGACGTGGCTGCAACACTGGGAAGTGAACTTAGTGAAGCTGTTAAGTACCACAAAGGATACTCCTATGGAAATCCTGGTTCCAATGAAGTCAATGGGAAACCTGATGTATAGGACAAGCATCAGAAAAATGGTGTATAACCACAAGAATTTTCAGGCATATGCTCCTAGTTAAACAGTTTAGAAATTTTAGTTCTTATATAAAATCTCATATTAAGAATATTTGTGTCAGTTTAGAACTCAAACAATTTGAAGAGCTCTTCATTTCAACAGATCACCTTCCACATGATGGGTTTTCTTATTTGTGGTGGAAGACTAAAATTTGTTTACACTTCAGAACATAATTGTGTTCTGTGTGAAGCACTGTAGGTGAATTGGGAGTATGTGGTATTTTTTCTAATTAAAGCCAGACTTTTGTTTAATTACTTCTGAGTAAGGATTTCAAAACTTGGGTCTGACAGATTTTGCATTCATGATAATTTTATTGTGGCAAGAAATTAGATTCAGTCTTATGAAGCTACATTCACTGCAATATGGGAAAACAAAACTAGGCCAAGACAACTTCATCTTTGCAACTGCTGGAAACTTCTTGTGAAACTTAGTTGTCTCGGGAACATTTTGAAATAATCTCTGAATGGCTGTTTCCAGGCTGAGCTGGAAGCTGGAATGGTGGATCAGAGTTGCTCCCGGGTTTTCCAGCTATATCCCTTGTCTTCAACTGGGGCCTCTGCAGAAAGGGATTTGGTTTAGGAAAAACATGTGATATTCATATGTGTTAGAGCCTATAGAAAAAAAAAAGAAGAAAGACTGCTATGTTTTTTATATATGAATGCATTCCAAAAAGTGTCTGAGCTCTCCTTTCTATAACCAGCTAGAAAATATTTACAATTATTTCAAGTTTCCCGTACTCTAAACAAATTCACTCATTAAAACCAACTGAGTAATAAAAACAAACATTTCCAACCATGTAAACCAAATGCAAAAATCTGCCTGTCATTTGTGAAAATGGTTTTGATTTGTGTATATCTAAATTAGTGGAGTTATTATTTTCCCTCAGTACCACTGATGTGGTTTTACATAAAGAGTTTAATAAAATAGGTGGCATTAGCAAAATGCAAAATAATTTATCAGGGATGTTATTTTCACCTAACAATATTGAGAGGAATAGACAGTAGGCATCATGGACTTTTTTGAAGATATACTCTGTACCATCTTTTACGAGAAGAAATCCAGGGCTACAGTGATAAATGCTTGGTGACAAATGTTTAATTACATAAATAACATAAATTGTGGTCTGATACTCTGCCCTTCTGAAACTCTGGCACAGCTTCATAGTGATAGAAAAGGGCTGCCAGCCCATTCATGGGCTTCTGCTCTCCCTGGCCAAACAAACATTCTCCCTTTCCAGAACAGCTTCTCTTCCAGGGACAGAGGGGAAAGCACCAGTGAGCAGGATTTCCTCCAGTTCTGCCATCTTGATCCAAATTAAAATTACAGTTTAGAGGACAGCCTCTGATTGTCTCTTAATAGACTAGAATAGATTTATCTGTGATTATATTTACTGTGCTTTGAAGGAGATTTATATATGGTTTCTGCTATGAAAAAGTGTTTTGGAAAATGTGTAAAATATCATAGCCTGTGAGACAAGCAAATCCTTTTCTCCTTCTACAGCACCAGTGACTTCCAGCCAAGTTAATACCCTATTGCATATGTCTGCAGTAAATCTTCACCTTCTTCAACACCTCCACATGATTTGCTGTCTCTGGGTGTACTGACACCTTTTCTCATGTGAGAACTTTATGGCTTGATAACCATAAAGGGACAGCTGGCTCAGCACAGTGGTTACTACTTACTCTCACCTCCTAGTTAGTAGAAACATAAATATATAGACAAGCATGTACAGTTCTCACTTGTAAACTGAAATGTGGGAAATGTTTCCTTATGTATAAGCTTATTACTTTGGGGATACGTGTCTTATATCAGCAGTGGCTTTGTATGTCCTGTTGTAATAAAATAGCTATTAACAATGAGCTCAGTCTGAACACTCCTGAACTCTGAAAGAGGCTAGATGTCACCTTCAACCTGAACCAATGAGTCAGGCCTATTTCCAGCTTCATTTGCCTCTGTGCATGCTGTACAGAAAAATCAAAGGCACAGGTAGATATTATTTAGAAAAAGCACCTAAACTGCCTGCCTTGAAAGTACTTTTCTGGTTGCTTTTATTTATAGATGAGGGAAAGATCAAGGCGTTAAAAAATTCTCTTCATTTTTCCCTTCTCCTTTGTCAGTGATGTGCTGATGATGTTTATTTTTGGATGTGATGTGTTAAGAGCCCTATTGGTGTGGGGCTGGGATTCCCTGCAATTTCCTGTCTGCAGGAGCAGCAAGCGTCTCATACTTTACAAACCAGGCAGACCTGCAAGGACAGTGACTAATTACCTTCATTTATCATGCTTCCAGGCACCCTTTCAGGTAATCTGATTGGAATCTCCTACTTGTCAGTGGCTCAGGAGTCATCAGTTCACAGGACAACCACAGAAAATTACTGAGGTTTTGGTATCCATTATTGCTCTGGATGTTAAGACACTTAATTACTATAACACAGAGGGAATAAACTGCTTATGTGTCAATTGTTAATAGAACATAAGTCTTTAGCATTGCCTTTAGAAATCCTAAATTCAACAATAATTTCAGCTTTGTGGTTCCTGTTCCCTCATGTCACTGGGATGGGAAAGAATAGACACTACAGGAGAATTTTTTCCAGGTTGCCGGGAAAGGATAAGAGAGGAAACAAGAGCACCAGCATGTCTGACCTGGGCAACCTGTTGCTTTTGCACTACTTTCTTTGAGCTTCCCAGCATCACTAAGGCATCCCGTGTATGACCTTTCCCACAGGGGAAGAGGAGGGGACCAGACACTGCCTCTTGTGAATGAGTTGCTGCCAGAGCTTTTTATTCCCACACATTGCTGAAGCGAGGTCCTGGCCACAAGGAAGGTGTTTAGTAGGGCCATAAAAATTGCCCTTCCTCTCCTGTGGTGAGGAAAATCACATGCAGAGGAGGGAGACAGTGGCTGGAGAGCATCCACTATGGCTTCCTTGGCATAAGAAAGGCTTTTCACTTGCTTTCAGCTCACTGAAATCTGGAGAATCTTTTAGAAAAAAAAAAAGAGTTGGCAATAATGAGATGGAATACCTAGAAGTGGCAGCTGCCTTGTTTCTCAGAAGTCAGAAATCCCACCACCTCTATCTGCAACTGCAAAGACATCCCATAGTACGATGACAAAAAACTGTCTTTGCTTGACAGTTTCTATGATAAAAATTCCTGGCCTGTCTTGACATTGTTTTGAGAAGTTTCTCAAAGATTACTTTTTTCTGCCAAATTAGTGGTACCTCTCAAAGCTCTTGCCAGCATATTTTCTCTTCAGTTCAATATCTGAAAAATATTCTTCTTCACTTTCACACAGTGCTTTATTGAATTTTCCCCAATTCATGGGGTGTGCCTTAAGTTCTGTAATAAGAAATGCCCAATTATTTCACTAAAATTTTAAGCCTCATGCTCCTCCCTTGTTAAAAGCCACAATGCTCTACCCAGACCCATGGACTCCTTAGTAGTTTTTTTCCCCTAACTGAATGAAACATTACCTTGCAATTCCAAACACTTAAGAAACATGTTTATGCACTTTATGAGAGACTAGATTCACTTGTGCAGGAGACACCTCCCCTTCCTCTGCTCCTAAGACCTTTGTTACAATTTTCAAAATTTACCCAAGACAGGAGTTAATCTTCAGTTAGGGAGAGTTGCATTTTATTGTGCTCATTGTCTATACCATTTATCAGAATTTTTCCTCTTGAAATCCCATATATTGGGCAAAAAAATCTTATTCATGGAAAGATGCCAGTCTTCAGACATGAGAATGAAACAGGACAAAATATTTTTTCCTAATTTCAATATTCCACAAGAGAAAAAATCTCAATAAAATTAATTATTGTTTAGACAGAGATTTTATTTTCCTATATGGTAAATTCTTGGAATGGAAAATGTTGAATTGGCCCATTGACTTAAGATCCAAAATTTCCTTCATTTAATGCTCTACAGCTCTGCTAAATGTATTTTCAGCCAGATCAGTAGCAGTGAAAGTCTCTGGTTTTGCTAGTCATATGCTGTATGGTATTCTGTTACCTCAATGATATATTTTGAATCCCACACACATCCATTACTGTACACTGGGCAAGCACTTTCCTTTTGGCTATGCTCGCTTAGATATTTCCTTACACTTGACTGATATCCTCAAATACTTACTCTGTTTGTTAAATACATATATATAATTTAATAATACATTCCAAGAATGATTGCTTAAAACATCAGGTACTTGGAAATTTTGCAGAGCAAAGCCAGTGCATACTTGTACACATTTCATGATCATTTGCCAACATATATTCTATTTTCCTTGACCCATTCCTTGCTTTTACAGCTTAAAGCAGAGCTTTCCTGAAATAACACTTTCTTTTTAGGATCACCTCATATTTTGGAATGTAATCATTTGAACTACTGCAGAGTTCTGCACCTACAATCAGAACATGAGTCCAGTCAAGTATCAGAGCTCATCATTGTCTCCCAAACTCTGGGTCTTACACTTTGCAGATTTTCCATTCATTGAGTGGTTAGGAAGTGTTATTGTCAATACAATCCAACATTCTCTTGCAATTATTCTAATGTAATGCAGTTTATATTAAGACTTTACAGTTCCTAAGCTTTTATATAGGAAAGAAAAATTGCAGCATCATTCACACTACTGATACACCTCAGAATGCTGACAGGAACGTAACATCAATAGAAACCAATGAAAAAATTCAGAGTGAGAAAGCATATGGTGTGTAATTAATTCTACAATTAATTTAGAGAGATATTTTACTATGATCTGTTCTGCTTTCTCTTCAATACAGACGCAACTCCTAAAAAAACTTGAAGTGAGATGATCAGTAACAAGGAAAAATAATTAATGTACAACATGAGACTGTAGTAAAAGACTTTTCCAAACCTATGTTTTACCTAACTTAATGAACTTTCCTTGAATGTCACTAGTATTTGTACAGTCTCTGAACTGTACATTTATAATAGTCTGCAGTAAGGAACAGAAAGTAGAAGGCTTTTTGCGTGATTTTACGGACTAGTCAAAGTTTCATTGGTTTTAAAAGGCACTCAGATCCTGCTAACCTCCCTGCCATTCCAGAAACTGTCCCATAAAATTGTGTGACATCTCACGCACAGTGTTATCCCCCAGTCGCATCAAGGAAGGTTTATACTGGATATTAGGAAACATTAATTCACTGAAAGAGTTATCAAGTGTTGGAACAGGCTGCCCAGGAAAGTGGTGGCTTCATCATCCCTGGAAGTATTTAATAGATGTGGAGATGTGGAGCATGGGGTTGTGGTTTGTTGGTGGACTTGGCAGTGCTGGGTTAATGGTTGGAGTTGATTATCTTAAGGGTTTTTTCCAATGGAAGTTATTATATTATCCTATGTTCAGTGGGGTAACAGGTCTTTTACTTATCTGGCTATGCAGGAAAGTTCAGCTCTGGAAGGAGAGATGCCTTAAAACTGAATCACTACTTCTGCTTATAGACATGATTCTTAAAGTGAATACATTTAGTCTGATTCCAGAGTCTTAACAGGCAGAAAGGGAAGGCGAACTCATGGCTTTCACGTAAGAAAATGCTTGTAGTACTGCTATTCAGGGCTTGGGCGGAGGCCAAGGGGGCAAGGCTGGGGTTTTATTTATGTTTTTGTAACAGAGGCCAAGGGCAATTTTCCCTAAGGATGCCCAGCAAGAAGAATTGTGTCTATTTCAGCTGGGATGACCCAGATGGGTGCTACATTTTGTTTTCCTGGCAAGAAACAGTGATAGCTCATCACATCTACTGCCCCAGGAAAAGTAAGAAGCACATGTTGGGAAGGCGGAAGGCAGCATGTGCCCCTGTCTGGGATGCAGCCTGAGAATCCCACTCAGGGACCACTAACTGTGCAGCTCTGGCAGGCAGCAAGGTAAAATATCCTGGAGACACAGACAGTCACTGACAGTTTGGTTTAGATTCATCTGTTTGGATGACCCAGCCCTGGCCCCCACCACCTTCCTCCCACCCCTGCTCTGCCTCAGTTTCCCTCTGTGGCGCAGGGGGTGGTTCCGGGTGGGGGCTGGAGGTACCAGCGGTGCCTGTGCACACACCCACAGAGCCTGGAAAAATAAAGGAGCTTTACTCTGCTCTATGAACCTTGCTGGCCCCATGAGCCCCAGCTTGGTGTGGGGTCTAGCTGATGATTTCAGAGAGCAGCGGCGTCATTGAGGAGAGGTCCTGGATGTGGAGGATTTGCCGCGTGTTCTCCACCTTCAGTGTCTGCAGCTCTGTCAGCAGCAGCAGCAGCTTGGCATAGAGGAACCTGGGACAGGGGGAAGTGCCTGGCTGGGACACAGTGGCCATCCCCATGGCAGAGGGGACCACAGCCATGCCACCACCCCCCTGGCACCCACCGGCCCTCAGGCATGGCATGCTGGTGGTCAATGTAGCTCTTGAGGGTCAGGGCCACCTTCTCCTGGAACTGGTCGATGAATTCATGCTGGGTGATGCTGGCGTGGTCTGGGGGCACAGGGTGGGTGTCAGCAGGGCCGAGGGGACCCCCCACTGCTGCCTCCACTGTCCCTACCTGGCGAGAAGAGAAGCATGGCCTGGAGCAGGACGTACTCGGCTTCGTGCAGCTGCAGCTTCTTCAGGCTGATGTGGAACTTGAGCAGTGGCTCCAGGTAGATCTGCTGGAAACCAGCTGGGAGGAGCAGGGTGGTGACGGGCCTGCTGGGATGGGGACAGGGCTGTCCCCAACTGCCCGGTGCCACTGTCCCCCTCCTCACCCAGCGCTCCATCCTGGATGGTGTAGCAGTGCTGCCCGCACTCCCAGGCGTTGGTCTCCGCATTGAAGACGGTGTTGAACTGGACCTGGCAGATCTCTAGGGTGGCCCCTTTCAGCAGTGAGATCTGGTCATCTATGGGCAGGCTCCTGTGAGAGGGTGAGGGGGGTGTCAGGGCAGGGATGGTGTTGGGGGGCTCCTGCCTGTGTCCCCCCTGCAGACCTGAAAGCAGGGATCTCCTTGGCAAAGTTGATGACTTGCTGGATCATGAAGGTGCTGAGGTCAGCAAAGTGGGGCAGCATGGAGAAGACGCCGGGCAGCACGTCCTCGCCTGGGCAGTCGGGCTGCAGGGACGGCGGCGCC
>NW_009953198.1:167603-169325 GCF_000747805.2 Chaetura pelagica | reverse complement strand
TCCCGCGCCAACCGCCGCTGCCCCCGCAGCGCCCGCCGCTGCCGCAGGGCCTCCTCCGACAGGATCACTGCCCCACCGTCACCGTCACCCCACCGGGGACGCTGGTGGCACGGCCCCCTGGGTGCCACCAGTGCTCCCTGATCCCGTCTCCCCGATGGGGTCCGCCTTGTCCCCTCTCTCCTGCATCCCTTTGCTGTCCCTTCAGTTCCTGCTGTCCCCTCACCCCTTGACTGCCCTGTCCCCTCCTCTGCCATCCCACCCAATCCTCTCTGTCCCTTGTCCCCCCAGGTCCCCTTCATCCCCTTTACCCCCACATCCTCCCCCAGGTCTTCCATCTCTCTGCTCCACATGCCCCTCGTCCCCCAGTCTCCCCTGTGTCACCCTGTCCCCTCTCCCACCATGTCCCCCCTGTGCCACCACACTCACTGTCCTTCCTCATGCCCACATCGAGGCACTTCTGGAGGCGACAGGCCTGGCACTGCCGCCGCTTGGCCTTGGTGATGGGGCAGCTGCGGGTGAAAGGGCAGGTGAAGTGGACACCCTTGTTGATGGAGCGCCTGGGGGACGTGGGAGTGAGCTGTCACTGAGTGTCCCCAGGGAGATAGAGGGGCTGCAGGACCTGGGAGACAGGATGTCCCAGGCTGGGGGCCACCTCCAGCCCCCAGGACCCTGTCACTGCTGTGCCCCAGGGAATCCGGGTCACCCAAGCATGGGGTGGCAGTGAACACCCCATTTTGTCCCACCCAGTCCCTGACATGGGACCTTCTTGTTCCATCCCACCATATTGTGTCTTGTCCCATCCTGCCCTGTCTCCTTGTCTCAACCTGTACCACTTCATTCCATCTTATCCCACCCATCCTGTCCCGTTTCATCCCAGCCCATCTTGTCCCATCTTGTCCCATATTGCCCTTTCTCATCTCATCTGTCCCATCCTATCCCATTCCATCCCGTCCCGTTTCAGCCCACCTTGTCCCATCCCATCCTGTCCCATCTTTTGCTGCCCTAACCCATTCCCTCTCATCCTACCCTGTCCCCTGCTGTCCTGGATCTCCTCTGGTTGCAGTCCCCACCTGAAGAAGCCCTTGCAGCCCTCGCAGGTCATGACGTGGAAGTGGTACCCGGTGGCACGGTCCCCACACACAGCACAGACCTTCTCCCTGGGTTCTGTGTCCTCCTCCTCTGTGACTGGGGGCCCTGGCAGCATCCAGGGGCTGTTCTCCACATCCAAGGGGCTTGACACAGACATAGCCAGGGACAGGGGTGACAGCGACCAGACTGGGGCGATCCTAGGGAGGACAGAGCCTGCAGGACAGGGGCTGGTGCTTGCTGCTCTTGTCCCAGTCTCCTTACAGACTGGGCTCTGTGGAGTTTGAACCTTGAACTTGAGCGAAGCTGCAGCAGGTGGGGACAGGCAGTGTGGGAGGGACAGGCAGGGGAAGGGCAGGCACAGGAAACACATGTGGGTGCTGGGGGAAGCGTTTGGGGTGGCAGAGCCCAGAGAGGTTGGGGACATGGTGGTAATTGTCCTGCCACTGGTGACTCTGGAAGAAGGTCCCTGTCACTGGTTGCCACAGGGAGGTGACAGCAATGTCCCTGTGACCCCCCAGGAGCCACCCCCCACCTTTGGGGTGCCCTGGTGTGGTGGCAGCATGGGGGGTGATGATGGCCACGGTCCCAGCCAGGTCCCCCCGGGGCCAGCGTCGAGGGTCGGAGGGGGGGTCT
>NW_009953198.1:166248-167205 GCF_000747805.2 Chaetura pelagica | reverse complement strand
GGGTGTGGGGGGTGACACCTATGTGATTTTGGGGACCAGCTCTGTCCTTCTCCTGTTCCCTGGGGGGACATGGCGTGCCCTCCGGCTGTCCCGCACTGGGGGGGGAGGTAATGTTATGCCCCCACTCGGGTGTCCCGCATCTCGGGGAGGGTGATGGAGAATCCCTCTCTCACCTGCTGGGGCGGTGGGTGGTGTTCATGACGTTCCCTGGGTGCTGGGCTGAGCCGGGGGGTGCCAGGCTGTACCCAGGGCGCCCCTGTTGTCCCTCCCCAGCCAAAGGTGATGAGTCCAAGAAGGTGGAGGAGGAGGAGATCGACATCGACCTGAGCGCGCCCGAGACGGAGAAAGCTGCGCTCGCCATCCAGGGAAAATTCCGCCGCTTCCAGAAGCGGAAGAAGGAGTCAGGACCCTGAGCGGCTGTGGGGTCCCGGGACCGGCAATGCCCTTTTCCCTGAGGCAACCCAGATTTTCCTATCCGTGGTGGTGGCACTGGCTGCTGGGGCCATGCTGGGGAGGGACCGGTGTCCGCTGAGCTGGAGGAAGCCCCTGTCCAGTGCCGGGGGGTGGGACAGCACGGGGGGGATGTGCTGCAGCCCACCACAAGAAGCCAGGACCTCTCCTCCTCACACTGCCCCATCCCCACGCTCCTGTCATTGTCACTGCCCCCTCACTCGGGGGGCTTTTAGCATGTGAAAAGAATAAAACCATCGAGGAAGAGGAGCCGAACTGGTGTGTCGTCTGTGGGAGGGGGGTGTGAGGACAGTCCCCCCACCCAGCAGGACCTCCAGGTCTCCCTTCAAGAAAGTGAGCTGGAGCAGCCCCGTGGATCCCTGGGGCTGTCCCTGCCTGGGGGCTGTGTGGGCAGGGATGGCCCCCGGGTGTGGGTGCAGGGTCATCCCTCACCCCCTTGAGACTGGCTTCCTTGGCTGGCGCTTTGGGAATGGCTTTTCCCTCCCT
>NW_009953198.1:164270-165027 GCF_000747805.2 Chaetura pelagica | reverse complement strand
TGGGTCTCCCTCTGCCCCCCCCCCCTGACACCCCCACCTCGAGCTGGCAACAGTCACACACTGGGGTGGACACTGGGGTCCAGGAATGTCAGTTTTATTAACGGCGCCGTGGGGATGGGGGACATGGACATTGTGTAGAAAAACACGTCGAGGAGCAGCACTCATCTCGGGGGCTGTGGGCACCAGCAGATCCCCCAACCTGGCCGCAGCCTCTCCTCCTCCATGAGGCTCTGGCCAACGTAGGGGGCTTGGGGTTACAGGCGGGAGGGTTAATGGCAGGGGGACAGGGGGAGTGGGATGGAGGGGACTGGGCGGGGGCCACCCCACAACATCATTTGGGCTCAGTCGTGGGGAGAGACGAGAAAACGGCCAGAAAAGGAGCAATGGTGGGGACAGAGAAACCCTCCCAGAAACTGGTTTGGGGGAGGGGATGGAGAGGGACTGGGGTGCACGGTCCCACGGGGACCCTGCAGGTCCCTGGGGAGGGGGGGGACCGAGGCCACCCAGGGGGGACAGACCCAAAATTCATTGGTGGTGTCTTCAAATAGAAATATTACATCAGTGCCCAGGGCTGGGCAGGGCGGTGGCTGCGCAGAGGAAGGTACCAACCGAGGGGCTGCAGGATGGGGCAGGAGGGGCTGGGGCATCCCCAAGGACAGGGACCTGAGGCAAGGACCACACCCTGCTCCTCGCCAGGTCCCACACCCCAGGGCAGCTGATCCCAGAGCTGGGGGGGGGGGGGGGCGGCACCCTGGGA
>NW_009953198.1:163561-163912 GCF_000747805.2 Chaetura pelagica | reverse complement strand
TGTGGCGGGCTGCCTGGGTCCAGCGGGTGTGGGCGAGCATGCCATAAATCCCAGGTGCCTGGGGGGGACAGGGCAGTGTCAGCACCAACAACCCCCCCCCAAAGCCTCTCCTCCCACCCCAAAAGGTTGGGGTGGGTCTTGCCTCCCCAGCCCGGCCATTTTGCCACCCCCAGCCCCATAGCTGTCACCTGCCGGCTGCGCTTGGATGTGTCCTTAGCTGATCGCTGCAGCTTCCCCTTCTCCATGGCACTGAAATGTGGGCGGAAAGGTAAAAAAGTGTCTTAGAAAGGCCAACCCCCCCAGTGCTGCCCGGCAGCCCCGTTTTGGGGTGGTTTGGCCCCAGTTGGACAG
>NW_009953198.1:162802-163494 GCF_000747805.2 Chaetura pelagica | reverse complement strand
CCACCACGGCCACCAGCAGCAGAGCCCCGCCAATGATGGAGCCCAGCACAACACCGTAGCGGGTGGGCACTGTGGGGACACCGGTGTCCCATCAGCCCCCTGGCTGGGCTGGGGGAGCTGAGGCAGGGAGGGGCCTGCCAGGGCTGTACCTTTCTCGAAGACATAGAGCGTGACCTGGGAGGACTTGCCCACGATGTCGGGCGGGTTCTTGACATCACAGGTGAAGGTGCCGTTGTCAGTGTAGTCCAGGTTGTGGATGACAATGGAGCCATCCTTTCGGCGGGGGTTACCCACCCACTCCATCCGCTCCTTGAAGTTGCCCACGTCATCGATGTAGGGCTGGCCCTTGGCATAGTGGAATATCTGGAGATGGGGACAGACACACGGACATTGGGATCATGGTGGCTTCAGGCAGGGCCACCCCACGCCCCAGAGCAGACGCTTACGGAGATGCTGTCACGGGAGCCCTCGGCTTGGAAGTGCCATGTGATGGAGATGTCCTCGGAGATCCACTCGCTGGACCAGAAGCTGCAGGAGAGGGTGACGTGGGAACCGACGGTGCCATACACCTCCCGTTGCGTGTACACGTGGATGGAGGATGCTGGGGATGGCCCTGCCGGTGGCACAAACCTGTCAGCCCCACGGGGGACCCTGGCACGGGGCCGATGCTCATCACCAGGGCTGCTGGCTGG
>NW_009953198.1:159627-161199 GCF_000747805.2 Chaetura pelagica | reverse complement strand
GGTGCGGCTGGGGTCCAGCATGGAATAAAGCACAGGTGCCTGGGGGGGACAGGGCCAGTGTCAGCACCAACAACCCCCCCCAAGGCCTCTCCTCCCACCCCAAAAGGTTGGGGTGGGTCTTGCCTCCCCAGCCCGGCCATTTTGCCACCCCCAGCCCCATAGCTGTCACCTGCCGGCTGCGCATGGCTGTGTCCTTAGCTGATTGCTGGAAAGGTAAAAAAGTGTCTTAGAAAGGCCAACCCCCCCAGTGCTGCCCGGCAGCCCCGTTTTGGGGTGGTTTGGCCCCAGTGGGACAGCAGGGCTCACCTCAGCCATCCCTGCAGGGCCACCTGCCGCCGCAGCCAGCAGTAGCGGAGGAGATAGACCAGGGCCACCACCACGGCCACCAGCAGCAGAGCCCCGCCAATGATGGAGCCCAGCACAACACCGTAGCGGGTGGGCACTGTGGGGACACCGGTGTCCCATCAGCCCCCTGGCTGGGCTGGGGGAGCTGAGGCAGGGAGGGGCCTGCCAGGGCTGTACCTTTCTCGAAGACATAGAGCGTGACCTGGGAGGACTTGCCCACGATGTCGGGCGGGTTCTTGACATCACAGGTGAAGGTGCCGTTGTCAGTGTAGTCCAGGTTGTGGATGACAAAGGAGGCGGCCTTGCGGCGGGGGTTCCCCACCCACTCCATCCGCTCCTTGAAGTTGCCCACGTCATCGATGTAGGGCTGGCCCTTGGCATAGTGGAATATCTGGAGATGGGGACAGACACACGGACATTGGAATCATGGTGGCTTCAGGCAGGGCCACCCCACGCCCCAGAGCGGACGCTTACGGAGATGCTGTCACGGGAGCCCTCGGCTTGGAAGTGCCATGTGATGGAGATGTCCTCGGAGATCCACTCGCTGGACCAGAAGCTGCAGGAGAGGGTGACGTGGGAACCGACGGTGCCATACACCTCCCGTTGCGTGTACACGTGGATGGAGGATGCTGGGGATGGCCCTGCCGGTGGCACAAACCTGTCAGCCCCACGGGGGACCCTGGCACGGGGCCGATGCTCATCACCAGGGCTGCTGGCTGGTCCCAGCCCCTGCACCAGCCCCACGCTGCCACCAAAGGGCTTTTGTCATCTCTGGAGAAAGCACAAGGACTAGCAGGGGACCGCAGCACTTTGTGCCACCGCATGTGCCTTGGTGGGGAGACTCCACCTCGGCATCTCCTCGGCCAGGTCTGTCCCCATGAGCAGCTCAATGTCCCCACAGTTGGCTCCATGTCCCTGCGCCAGCTGATGCCCAGGGACACTGGTGGGGCTGGCACCCCCCTCCCCCCTCTGTCCCCAGGGAGGTGGCTGGTGCCAGGAATCTTGCAGCCTGGTGATGGAGACATCACCGCTGGAGCATTGTCACCACCAGTGACAATTCCAAGAGCAGAAGTGTGAGTGGCCGCTGGCCCTTCAGGCACCTCCCGGGAGTCTGGAGTGCCCTGGTAGCTCCCAGCATCAGGATTTGGGGATGAGCAGCCCTGGTCCCCCTTCCCAGCTTACCCAGTGCCGAGAGGAGCCCGGCGAGGAGGAGGAGGCTGCTGCTGC
>NW_009953198.1:154266-154725 GCF_000747805.2 Chaetura pelagica | reverse complement strand
CCGGAGTTAACGGGGGTTAACGAGGGGATAGCGGGCAGCCCTTGGGGGGATAAGAGGGAGTAATGATGAAGTATCAAGCAGCCCCGGGGGTTAACGGGGAAAGAGACGCGAATGAGCAGCCTCGGGAGGCTACGGGGGTTAACGGGGTGATAATAGGGGGATAACGGGCAACTCCGGGGGATAACCGTGGGATATTGACCAGCAGAGGGTTTAACGGAGGATAACAAAGAGATAACGAGCAGCCTCGGAGACTTGCGAGGGGAAACTGCAACGGTCCCACCGGGGACGCGGCGGCCCCGGTCCCCAACGCGGGACAGCGGGACAGGGGCGGGCCGGAAGTGCGTCACGGCCGCTTCCGGCCTGCGCGGCGCTCCAAGATGGCGGCGCTGGCGTTGAGGTGACTCCCGGGAGCGGCCGCGGACGGACGGGACGGTTGTGCGGCTCCAGCAGGGCCGCGTC
>NW_009953198.1:140489-153773 GCF_000747805.2 Chaetura pelagica | reverse complement strand
CTAGCGGCTGTCACGGGTTTGCGGGAGACTCTTTGTTGTCTGTGCGGGCTGGTTTGAAGGCAGCAGGGAGGGAGGGGGGGGGATGGGAGGGACGTGCGGGGGGGCGCCCCGCAGCCGCTGCTGGGAAAACACAGGAGCAGCCGCTGGCCCTGGTGTGCAGCCTGTGCCTGGTAACTCATCTCCTGTCTGCTTCTGCTTGTCAGATGAAAAAGCATATTTAATTGCTTCTCATCTGCCTCCTCCTTGGTGGAATCTGAGGGATTTTTATAGATCTGCCTTGCGGGATCTGTGTTGATGTGATTCGGAGCTGATGGTCTCCAGAGCTGTCCCGAAATTCTCTTCCTGAGCTAACGGAGCTGGGGAGGAAGGGCCTGTGAAGGCCCCGGTAATTCCCACTGTTGGGGGGGTCCCCTGGGTCTTTGCACCCTCCTGGGGTGTGGGACAGAGCTGGAGTTCCCTTGGGTGCCCTGGGAAGCGCTCAGCTGGGGTCTGAAGAATCTTCTCTTAGAGCTCCTTTTTAGAAAAAACAAACAAACCACATGTTTATCAGTGATCTGGAAGGAGATGTGAGTTAATGGAGAGAAAGCTGGAAAAGATGCAAAAACTCAGGGAGTGATAAATAATGAAGAGGACAGGTCCTGGGTACAGAGTGACCTTGATTGCGTCGCTGGAGGGCTGTTTTGCAAGCAACAGTGATTGCACTGAGGCAAGATGTGATGCTTTGCATCTTAAAAAAACGGGGGGATGGGAGGGACGTGCGGGGGGGCGCCCCGCAGCCGCTGCTGGGAAAACACAGGAGCAGCCGCTGGCCCTGGTGTGCAGCCTGTGCCTGGTAACTCATCTCCTGTCTGCTTCTGCTTGTCAGATGAAAAAGCATATTTAATTGCTTCTCATCTGCCTCCTCCTTGGTGGAATCTGAGGGATTTTTATAGATCTGCCTTGCGGGATCTGTGTTGATGTGATTCGGAGCTGATGGTCTCCAGAGCTGTCCCGAAATTCTCTTCCTGAGCTAACGGAGCTGGGGAGGAAGGGCCTGTGAAGGCCCCGGTAATTCCCACTGTTGAGGGGGTCCCCTGGGTCTTTGCACCCTCCTGGGGTGTGGGACAGAGCTGGAGTTCCCTTGGGTGCCCTGGGAAGCGCTCAGCTGGGGTCTGAAGAATCTTCTCTTAGAGCTCCTTTTTAGAAAAAACAAACAAACCACATGTTTATCAGTGATCTGGAAGGAGATGTGAGTTAATGGAGAGAAAGCTGGAAAAGATGCAAAAACTCAGGGAGTGATAAATAATGAAGAGGACAGGTCCTGGGTACAGAGTGACCTTGATTGCGTCGCTGGAGGGCTGTTTTGCAAGCAACAGTGATTGCACTGAGGCAAGATGTGATGCTTTGCATCTTAAAAAAACCACAACAACTAAAATTGAGCTGAGAGGATGGAGAGCTCTGGCTGGGGAGTTTAGCTTTGAAAAAATGCAAACGCGTTGTGGATTTTGTTCTTGTTTTGAATGTTGTGTGTGATTCCTCCCTCTCTGTGCCCTGGCCCCCCAAGAGGTGTTGGAGCAGCTTCTGTGCCGGGAGGGATGACGTAGGTTGGGCCTTTTAATCCTGAAATGAGGGCTGAGGGGGAGCCTTGCGAGCTGTGTAAATCATTCATGGTCTGCGGGTAGAGATTTATCCTTCATGTCCTCTCCCCTGCCCAGGGATGCGGTCCTGGCAGCTGTTGTTGGTCCAGGATGAGCAGGGAGCTGGTTCCCTGCGTCTAGGGGGTGGCAAAGCCACTTGTTTTGGAATTAAACCCCCTGGTTTGGGTCAGCATCAGCTGCAGGCCGAGGCAGCTCCTGGATGTTCTTGAACCCTTGTTGGCCGTGGTCATCCCTGTCCTCCTGAGCTCTCACTCTGTCTGTGCTTCAGGGAGAGGGCTGATAAACTGGAGATGGCTCAAAAAGAGGTTTTCAGTCAGAAATGTTGCACTGCAGCCTGGGAGGGTGTCCTGTTCTGCACTGCTGAAAATTCACACACCCAGCTGGGATGCTTTCCTGAAAACCTGCTGTGCTTCAAGTCCAGCGTTTGAAGGCGAGGGAGGATTTTGAAAGGAAACATCCTAACAATCATTTCCACAGGAACTCAGAGTGGTTAATAATGGTGACGTTTGTTTTGCGCTCACACCTGGTGACCTCCAGATGTTTTTCCTACCATGTCCTCGAGACTGGCTGTAGGACAACTGAGGAGCAGCAGAGCTTTGTGTATCTGCTAGTGTTATTGAAACAGTGGGAGATGCTGGTGCAGATGTGTTTGGGAAGACTAATTAGTGCTGGTGGCTGTGCTGCAGAGCGGGCACACACCTTGTTCCTGTCATGCCTTCGGGACAGGCAGCGGGTGCTGCAGATTCCAGCTCATATCTGCAAATGCTTGGGCTGTGCTGGGGCCTGGTTCCCTCAGCCCTGGAGAGGTGCCCTCACTTGTCAGAGTTGCAGCTGCCACAATCTACAGGGAGCTGCTTCTGCCCCTTCGGGCACCACAAAATCCCTGTTCGCCGCCTGAGCCGCTGTTGAGGCGCAGCCTGCGGCGCTGGCCCCACTGCACTGGTGCTGGGGGCATAATGAAGGGCAGTGCAAGGCCCTGATGAAAATGGGTGTTGGGAGGAGGGGGCAATGTCCCCTGGGGCAGCTGGACAGATGTGTCTCTCTGTGCTGCCTGCTGCCCCGTAGCTGTGAGCCCTTAGTGCTGCTGGTGTCTGTTTGTGAACGAGGTGTTGCAGCTGAGCAGACTAATTACAGGGTGTCCTAGAGAATGAGTCCCGGCCAGAGTGTAGAGACTCTAGTTAAGAGCTTGGTGTAAGAGGGAGAAGGTTTGCAGAGGATCAGCCCAGATCCCCTCTTGTTGAGGCTGATTTTAAGATAGAAACCACCAAGGTGGTGAATCTTTTCCCAGCCCTGTATCCCTAGCATGTCCCAGCAGCTTTTTGGTGCTCACGAAGCCTTCCTGTCTTCTCTCCCACAGATGTGTTGGTCGGCGATGTCTGCTGGCCCGGCTTGGCCCTGGCCTTCCCGTGCGACAGTGAGTCCCAGCCTTTACCGGGAGTAATGGGATTAAGCTCTTCCCCAAGGGATCCCCAGGAGGCTCTGGGGCTCCATCCACTTAGGAATTCTGGTCGATCAACACCGTGTGTTGGCCACTTGCCACCTCGTCCACCATGGCCTGTTTATGAAGGGGCTGGGTCTTGGGGTGGGGGTGTCACTGCAGGGAGCGGCTGGGGTGGGGTGGGCCTGGGTCTCTGCCCGTCACCCCTGTGGCCTCAGCTCCGCCCCACGGGGAGGTGGGCACCGCAGAAGCCCTCTTGTCCCTGTGCTTCGTGTTGTTTGGCTTAGGGGGAGATAGTTATTTTCTGCTAAATTTGGCTGCAAATGTAATTGCTGTGTAATCTTGGGAACGTTACATGACAAGCTCTTTATGTGGCACAGTCTGCAATTACCACAGCGGGAGCAGGTTGTGTTATCAGTGTTACATAACATGTTATCTGATATCCTGCGCCGGGGTGGGCTCAGCTCCACTGGCCGAGTGGATTCCAGTGCTGAAGCTTCCCTGGTGGTGTTACTCCCTCTGGAGAGCCAGCAGCATTCCCCCCGCTCCCGGCCGCCCCCATGCTGTGTCCAGGCACAGCTGGAGCCAAGGGCTGCCAGGAGCTCATCCTGTGCCATGGGAACTGTCCCGGTGGAGCGGGCAGGGGTGTAATGCTGCCCATCCTCCTGTACCACCTGTCTCCTCTTCTTTTGCAGTGTTGTCCCAATGGGAACGACAGCCAAGGAGGAGATGGCTCGTTTCTGGGAGAAGAACACCAAGTCCAATCGTCCCTTGTCCCCTCACTTTACCATTTACAAGTAAGAGCCTTGTGGCCTCCTGGGTGTCATGCTGGAGCACCCCTGGGCTCTGCCACACCACAGCCCAGTCCCACAGGCACCCTGGAGTGGGAGGGTGGGCAGGGCATCTGCTGCACTTTTCCAGGTTCCCTTGTTTATCCCTTAGCCTGGATGCCCAAACCCTGCCCCTTGGTTCCTCAACCAGAGTAGCATGATAGTCTTCTCCTCTTTCCCCTCCCTTTAAGCTTTCTCAGCAGACGCCCTTCCCATTCCCAAACCCGTGCCAGTGGCATTTGCCATTCCCAAGCTGCCTCTGCACATTCCCCCGTCTTTCCCCTTTCGCTCAGACTGGATTCCTGGAATAGCTCCGAGTGCAGAAATACCCGCCCAGCAGCCTGGAGCTGTCTAGGAATAGAGGGGCTGTGGCTTTGTCCTGGGCCTCAGGGCCTCCGTGGTGTCATGCCCCATTTTGCTCACCACGTTGGTTGTTTTCCAGGTGGCCACTGCCCATGGCGATGTCCATCACGCACCGGGGCACCGGCGTCGCGCTCAGCTTAGGTGCGTGGGGCTGCATGGGGAGGACCTCTCTGATTCTGACACGTGCTTTCTCTCCTCTGTCAGCTTTAGAAGCAGGTTTTCTCCTGGGAAGCCTGTGCTTGTCCTCTCCCTTTTCTGTCCCTGAACATCTCCCCATCCCCGTTTCTCTGCCCCTGTGTCCTCTGGTGCTGCCAGTGTCTCCAGTCCTACCAAGGCAGTGACACTTCCCTGTCTGTCTAAGGCCCATCTGCTGCTCCAGGGTTCAGCCCATCTCCTCTGGGGCTGCTTTTTGCTGGTTTACCCTTACAGGAGACCCTGTGTGAGGGAAGGACTGGGGCAGGCAGAGCGCAGAGGATTTTTGTTAGCATGGGTGGAGTTCTTCAGCTCCCTGGGAACAGCTTCAGCTTTCCCAGCGTTCCTGGGTGCCAGCATCAAAACCGATAAACTCCCTCCACCCCGTGTGTTGGCCACTTGCCACCTCGTCCACCATGGCCTGTTTATGAAGGGGCTGGGTCTTGGGGTGGGGGTGTCACTGCAGGGAGCGGCTGGGGTGGGGTGGGCCTGGGTCTCTGCCCGTCACCCCTGTGGCCTCAGCTCCGCCCCACGGGGAGGTGGGCACCGCAGAAGCCCTCTTGTCCCTGTGCTTCGTGTTGTTGGGCTTAGGGGGAGATAGTTATTTTCTGCTAAATTTGGCTGCAAATGTAATTGCTGTGTAATCTTGGGAACGTTACATGACAAGCTCTTTATGTGGCACAGTCTGCAATTACCACAGCGGGAGCAGGTTGTGTTATCAGTGTTACATAACATGTTATCTGATATCCTGCGCCGGGGTGGGCTCAGCTCCACTGGCCGAGTGGATTCCAGTGCTGAAGCTTCCCTGGTGGTGTTACTCCCTCTGGAGAGGGAGCAGCATTCCCCCCCCTCCCGGCCGCCCCCATGCTGTGTCCAGGCACAGCTGGAGCCAAGGGCTGCCAGGAGCTCATCCTGTGCCATGGGAACTGTCCCGGTGGAGCGGGCAGGGGTGTAATGCTGCCCATCCTCCTGTACCACCTGTCTCCTCTTCTTTTGCAGTGTTGTCCCGATGGGAACGACAGCCAAGGAGGAGATGGCTCGTTTCTGGGAGAAGAACACCAAGTCCAATCGTCCCTTGTCCCCTCACTTTACCATTTACAAGTAAGAGCCTTGTGGCCTCCTGGGTGTCATGCTGGGGCACCCCTGGGCTCTGCCACACCACAGCCCAGTCCCACAGGCACCCTGGAGTGGGAGGGTGGGCAGGGCATCTGCTGCACTTTTCCAGGTTCCCTTGTTTATCCCTTAGCCTGGATGCCCAAACCCTGCCCCTTGGTTCCTCAACCAGAGTAGCATGATAGTCTTCTCCTCTTTCACCTCCCTTTAAGCTTTCTCAGCAGACGCCCTTCCCATTCCCAAACCCGTGCCAGTGGCATTTGCCATTCCCAAGCTGCCTCTGCACATTCCCCCGTCTTTCCCCTTTCGCTCAGACTGGATTCCTGGAATAGCTCCGAGTGCAGAAATACCCGCCCAGCAGCCTGGAGCTGTCTAGGAATAGAGGGGCTGTGGCTTTGTCCTGGGCCTCAGGGCCTCCGTGGTGTCATGCCCCATTTTGCTCACCACGTTGGTTGTTTTCCAGGTGGCCACTGCCCATGGCGATGTCCATCACGCACCGGGGCACCGGCGTCGCGCTCAGCTTAGGTGCGTGGGGCTGCATGGGGAGGGCCTCTCTGATTCTGACACGTGCTTTCTCTCCTCTGTCAGCTTTAGAAGCAGGTTTTCTCCTGGGAAGCCTGTGCTTGTCCTCTCCCTTTTCTGTCCCTGAACATCTCCCCATCCCCGTTTCTCTGCCCCTGTGTCCTCTGGTGCTGCCAGTGTCTCCAGTCCTACCAAGGCAGTGACACTTCCCTGTCTGTCTAAGGCCCATCTGCTGCTCCAGGGTTCAGCCCATCTCCTCTGGGGCTGCTTTTTGCTGGTTTACCCTTACAGGAGACCCTGTGTGAGGGAAGGACTGGGGCAGGCAGAGCGCAGAGGATTTTTGTTAGCATGGGTGGAGTTCTTCAGCTCCCTGGGAACAGCTTCAGCTTTCCCAGCGTTCCTGGGTGCCAGCATCAAAACCGATAAACTCCCTCCAGCAATTTGACTTGCCTGGTTTGACTAATGATAGGAATCTGACTGTGAAAGGCTGCTTTGTTTCCATTAATGCCCTCTCTTGGCAGCAGGAAGGTGCTTCTCTGGTTGCCCCCTGTTGAGGGTGGGGAGCTGGGTTGGTGTTTGCAGAAGGGCAGAGAGTGACAGAGAGCTGAGGAAAGTTGTGCAGGGCTGAGGACTTGAGTTCTTTGCTTGGCAAAGAAAGAGGGAGCAGCAAGGGCTGCAGCTTGCCTTTCTCAGCTCGACCTCCTTCAGCAACTGTGAGTTGGGCTCCTAGGAAAGGGCATCCACGAGTCCCCTGCACCCATATCTGCACAGCAGAGCCCTGGTGGAGGCTCAGCTCTGCCCCCAGACCCTTCCATGGTGATGGCTGCTTGCTCCCAGCATGGCAAAGTGACTTTGTGCGCTTCTGGCTGTGCCAGGCTGGCCATGTCCCTTGTCCCTGTGCCAGCCCAGGGTGCTGCCTGGCTGCCAGGCTGGCACCACTGTGCTTTGGGACCTTGTCTCCAGAGCCTGGGACATGCCCAGCCCCATGTGTTCCCTGTCCAGCTGGCTGTCAGGCTGAGCTGGCAGGTTCTGTGCTGCCTTTCTGCTCTCATCTGTCAGCCTTTGCTGGAGAGAGAATCATCCCCTTGCCCAGCCGATGGAGCACGAGGGAACATCACTTCTGCTGACCACAGCTGAGCAGCCAGGAGGAGGAGGGGGAAGCGTTCAGCTCCTCTCCATCAAGGCCTATAATTAAGAGCCTCTGACTTCCTGCGCTTGCAGGGCGAATACAAAGGCCATTGAGGAGATGAGTGGCTGAGTGAGGAAGCAGCTGCTCGAGTGCCAGTGTGGGCTGCAGCGCTGGAGCTTGTGCCGCGGTGCAATCAGGCGCTATTGAGCCGTGGCTGCTGCTGCTGTTCCCCTGCTTTCGGCAGCACCATCCAGAGAGAAACCCTCTTGGCCCAGAAACAGGCAGAAGTGGCTGCAGCTCCTGCAGGCAGCACAGCACCAGGCCCCTTGTCTGCCAATACCTGTGCTGGTCCTCGCCAGATCACTGCCCGTAGCAGTGGCGCAGTTTCTGTCCCCAGATGCACATCTTTGCTGAAGAGCTGCTACCTGACAGTTCTGAACTTTGTCATTCCTTGAACCTTGAATTTGAGATAGTTTGGCTGTAATTGCGTGAGTTTGGTACCTGGGTGTTGTATGAGTAATGCAGCCCCCACTGCAGGACCCAGATTTAGGGTGTTGCTGCCCCAGTTTGAGTCCCCAGCTCCCCAAGGCACATTGTCACCCTGCTGCTGGCACTGCCACCAGACAGCTCCCTCCACAGGCTGCTCCACAGGTTCAGTCTGTGTTACCAAACCAGAGAGACAGAGGTGGCTTGGGTCTGGTGACACTTCTAGTGGTTTGACCTGTGGTTTTGCTCTTCTCAGGTGTCTCTTTCTTTGGCCTGGCTGCCCTGCTGCTCCCAGAGCAGTTTCCGCACTACCTGGCCATGGTGAAGTCGCTCAGCCTGGGCCCTGCTCTCATCTACTCTGCCAAGTTTGCTCTGGCTTTCCCCTTCACCTACCACACCTGGAATGGGATCCGACACCTTGTGAGTAGCCTCTGTGAGGGGCTGGGGGTTTGAGGGGAGGGAAGCTTCTGCCGGCCACAGCATCTGGGAAGGTGCCCTTGGAAATGAGAATTAGTCACCTCAAGTGCTTCAGAACCTCGGTGCTATTTTTGGGTAGATTTAAGTGGCAAAGAGCACTTCAGCGAGTGGCACAGCTGGATGCAGCATCCCCTGGTGTCCCCCCGGTGGGGGAGCGGCGTTCCGCCATGCCCTCGGAGCTGCAGAGCTGCCACCCACTGCTCGTTATCTTGCCCTCATCATGCAGCTGTTGTGCTGTGATCTTCAAAGTGCTTCATAGTAATTAATGAGCTCAGGAGACATGTGGTAGTGGACTGGGGATGGAGCTGTCTGCACAGAAAGTAACCTGTCATGTTTGCCTTGGGCTGAGGAGTGGAACGAGCAGCTCCCTTCAGCCAAGCTTCCTGTGTTTGACGACAGAGGGGGAGCTGGGAGCTGAGGGTTTCTTGCTGGGAACAGGACAAGATGTGCTGCTTTTTGTGGTTAATTTTCTGCAGTTCCTGATAGGTTTTACAGAAGCAAATTGCAAAGGCAGCTGGTCCAGAGTGTGACATGATCCTTCTGCTCTGGGCAGGGGGAGCATCCTGTGCGGGGCCATAGACCTGGGCTCGCGCTGTGGGCACCAACAGCTTCCAGTTTTTCCAGTGTGGAAACACAGGACCTGAGTGCTGCTGGAATTTGCATCCCATACCTGAGAGCAGCCATTCTGAGGTGCTCGTGTGAGCCTGGCTGAGCTGCTGGGGTGCACAACAGCTATGTGATGCAGGGAGAGCCCCCTCTCTGGGCCCTCAGGGCGGCCAGTGGCTCCCAGCGAGTGCTTGTTAGCGTGCTCGTTAGCATTGGACAAGGTCTGGGAGCGTGGCCGGCTGGGCTCTGCTGGCTCCTGGAGATG
Source organism: Chaetura pelagica (assembly GCF_000747805.2). Lineage (NCBI taxonomy): Eukaryota > Metazoa > Chordata > Aves > Apodiformes > Apodidae > Chaetura > Chaetura pelagica. Next base: position 144,715 of record NW_009953198.1, on the reverse strand, counting down.
CTGTGGGGCACAAGGAGCAGTCACAGCCAGCTGCTCCAGAGCATGCTGAGCCAAATGCATGCTGAAGTCTTAACTGCACAGATAGATTAGGATGCCAATTAAATTGTCTGAGAAGGAAAGCAGCAGTGTTGCCCCCCAGCTGTGCTCAGCAATGCAGCCCTTTGATGGTAGGAGGGGAGTAAATTGGGAGCAGCTCCAGTTTAGTGCCTCTGCCCCAGGTGCTGATCTGCGTCAGGTCCTAGGGCTCTCCGGGAAGCTGGGGGTGGGCTGTGCTCCCCTGGCTGCCGTCAGCGCCACTCCTGCTTGGCCAGATGCATCCAAGGGGTAAAACCCACCTGGGAACCAAGGACTCCCAGCTCCAGGTGTTGCTCTGGTGTCTCTCCCTGCCACCTGGGCTCAGTCTGGTCCCATGGCTCACACCGTGTGCAGGGGTGGGCACAGGGAGGCTGGGGGCTGCAGCCCTGCCCTGGGGATGTTGGTGCTGCCTTGGCTCTGTGGCTCGTCTGAGTAACCTATTTCTGTCAGAGGAGGGGAGCAGGGGGGAGCAGCTGCTGCTTTTGAAGCAAACCTGGCAGTGCTGTGGCAGATTAGGGAGAGCTCATGGGTGGCTTTGCAGATGATGGGAGGGTTGGTGGGGGATAAGCTTCCTGTGGCACAAAGCATGTGTGCCTTCAGGAAGACCCCAGCCCCTTGCTCTGCAATGATGGACACTTGTAGCCCTCCCTACGGTTTATACTCAATAGTCCAAAGGCAGTTTTTTGAGACCTTTTTCCAGCTTTCATCAGAAGGAGGTGCCTTTCTGCCTGCACCTTGGCACATCTGCCTTTGGGGACCATCCAGGCTATTGTTTTAACCCTGCTGTGTCTCTTCTCTCCTGCAGGCCTGGGACCTGGGGAAGGGGTTCAAGATCCCCCAGGTTAACCAGTCTGGGGTGCTGGTTCTGATCCTGACCCTGCTCTCCTCCGCCGGCCTGGCGGCAATGTGAAGGTGTCTCCCTAGTGATGGCCTCCCTTCTTGGAAGATTTACTCCGTCCTGGCCCACCCCAAGACATGTGTGGAGAGGGAGGCGAGAGGAGAGGCTCTCGAGTAACTATAAAGCTTTGGGAAAGGTCGCCCTTCCCCTTCTTATGAATCTTGTGGATAATCAGAGTTGCTTTTCCTTAGCCTGGCTGATGAACTACCCCGTCTTAGCCCGGGGGGACCCTGGCCAGGCTGTCCCCTGCCGTGCTGTGTGCCCGAGAGCAGCCATAGGCACAAATTAACAGCCCATCCCAGTTGCTGGCACGGAGCTGCCTCACTTCTTCCAGGGAAAAACTCCAGGACGTTTCTTTTCTCTGCTCTGTCCCCAAGCTTGAGACAATGCTGAATCTGTGTCACCAAGGTCTGAGTGGGCTCAGGGATGCTGGTGGTGTGTGTGTAGGCCCAGCACAGGACAAGCATCTCCATTGAGGCACCCAGTGCCAGAGCAGGGAGAGCAGGCGGAGCTGCCAACGCTGGCACCCGTGATGGGAATGGGTGATGGGAATGGGTGCTGGGTACTGGGCTGGGACCTTATGTGTTCTGAGCCCAGCTGGCTGGGATGGGGTGCTCAGACCTGCATAGGTTCCATCCCCACTCCTCATCCTTGAAAATACTGTGATTTGGCCAGCTTTGGAGCCCTGGAGCCCCTGCCAATGAAAAATCCAGTTTTCCTGTTAGGAAGTTCCTCTCTGGCAGGACAAGGAGTGACGTGGTTTTCTGGTTGGACATGGCCACCAGGTCTCATTTCAGCACTTGTCACTCATCCACCTTTGCAATAAAGCAGTCTTGATCCTTCACACGAGCCACCAGGTTTGTCTCTGTGCTCAACACTTGTCTGAGGCCACGTAAACTGGGGAGGGCTGTTTTGCTTTGAGATCCAGGGAGTCACTGCTTCCCAGTGGAGCCAGACAATGGAAAAACAAACTTTGCAGCATTTGGAGGCAGGTGTAGTGCCAGACTTTGGAGCTGGTGGGTGCAGGGTTGGCTTTTCTGTGGAGTGCTGCCAGCCTGGCAGAAAGGAGATTGCTACCTGGATTGTTCTTGGTTGTGCCTGCCTGAGGTCCAGGAGCTTTTTGCTCAAATTGTCCCATTTTTAATGCTTGTCACCAGCAGCTCAGCTTTGCAGAGGACACTCCCATCAGGAGCTCTGTCCTGCCCCCCTGTCCCAGCCAAGGGTCTTGGCTGAGTATCAGGCAGGATCTTCCTTCCCCTTCGCAAACTTAGCTGGCAAAATGTCAGCTTAAAGGGGAACATCTGTTCCCCTTAGTGGGGTTTTGATGGAGACCTGGAGTGGCAGGAGGGGAAGCCAGGGCAAGATCCCTCATTCTGACTGGGCTTATTTCCCTGCCACTGCTTTGATTTCTGCTGCCAATCTGAGCCCTGTCCCCCCAGCTCGCTCAGCCCCTCTACCTGCTGGACCTAATGAATCTGCCACTCCCTTTAATTAGCAGAAGGCATTGCAGCCCTGAAGGGACTCAGCACCTCATCAATGAGAAATCATCGAGGAGGGAAAAGCTGCCAGTGTGGCAGAGGGAGAGGACTCTGCTGCATCCTGCTTGGCATGGCCACACTGCCCAGCAGGAGAGAGCTGCTTCTGGGTGAAAATGAATGTATTTTAGCTTTAAACCAATTATTTCCTGCAGTTGCTGAAATGGCTTTTATTTGGAACCCACTTCTGCTTGTTAATGAGCTATTTTGTGGTGTGTGCCAGCTGCTAACAGAGTTAGACTTTGCTGTGCCTCTCAGCTGCACTCCCCAGAATTTATTTCCCTTTGGCGAGCAGGGGTGGGGGCACCACCCCCGAGCCATGGTCTGCCACTGAAGCACCTGACTCAAACAGCCTGAAACTAAACAGGGGAAGTTATTATTATCATTTTTTTAACCTGTATTTTTCCAATTTATGTGTAGACACAGGTGCTGTCTCAGTGTTGGCCTCTCTCAGGCATCTTTGTTGTGGGAGTCTGGGGGTCGGAAGGTGTTTTCATACGCAGGGCTGGAGGGTGGGTGGTCTGCAGGAAGGGGAATGGGGGAGAGCAAACCCAGCTCGGAGCACAGCATGGGAGGGCCCAAGCCCTGCAGTGAGCTACTGTCCCCCCTGGGCTCTGTCACTGCAGGCTGGTGGGAGCATGGGGTTTGTCTCCTGTGCTGGAGCAAGGCCGGCATGCAGCCAGGGGGTCTTGGGACACCTCTGTCTGCAGCTGTTCCCCCGTGCAGCCAGGCTGAGGGGTGGGTGGTGCTGTGGCTCCTGCTCCCGTGTCTGGTGGCTTCTCCAGCTGCGTCCCGGTGGGCTGGGTGCCCTTGCTGGGTGCTTGACTGCTCCCTTGGGAAGGCTCACGGGCTCTTCGCGTGTCTGGCCAAGGCTTCTGGGGCTGCATAAGATATGTGCCAAGGTGGGGATGGGATCATGGGAGAAGGGGAGGAGATGAATGGACTGGACAGATGCTGGGGTGGGTCTGGGCCAGCCCAGCTGCTGTGAAGGGATTTGCTGCAGAGCCAGGCTCTGTGCCGGGCTCATCGAAGTGCTTCTATCTCAGAGAGGTGGGAGAGGGGTGCTGGGGGCTCTGGGAACCCTTCTGCCTCAGAGCAGCCCGATTCTTGAATGCTTTTCTTCAGGTGGAGAGTGATGGCTGATGAGCTCCTCCTGCCGGCACAGCAGCAGCTTGGGCACCTGGCCAGCAGCAGGGAGACCAGCCTGGATTTGGTGTGATGCAGAAGGAGCCCCATCCCAAAATCAAGGAGAGATGGTAGCATGGGCACCGGGCACTGCCTCGTGGTACAAAACATCTGAAATCTGCTCTTCCCCAGCCCTGTGACTGTCCACTGTGCCAGATCCTGGCAGACAGACCCCATCAGGGGGCTACGCTGGACCCCACCAGGCACTGGCCCTGGTGAGGGGCACCCACCTTGCCCGTGACATCAGTCCGGAGGCCGTTGCAGGCGCGGGTCAAGGTGGTGGGTGGGTGGATCCGGTCAAGGAGCCGCGCAGCAGCAGCGGCTGAGCGGGAGGTCAGGTCCAGCTTGGCTGGTGGGATCCGCCGTGGCATGTCCCAGGTCCCCACAAACGTGCCCCATGGGGAGGCCTGGAGGTAGAGGGGGAGCGGGGATTGATGGGGTGTTTGTGTCCTGGAGAGCCCCAGTGCCAGCTGGGGGCCTGGAGCTGCCCCTTCCAGCTCCCGTGGGGGGCCCTGGGCCTGGCTCACCTGGGA
>NW_009953198.1:138829-139798 GCF_000747805.2 Chaetura pelagica | reverse complement strand
TTGGGGCTGACGGGGGGTGAGGTTGGTGCTGGGGCCCAGGTGAGGGTCGGGGTCAGGGGTAGCGCTGGCGTCCCGCTCCGCGTTACAGCAGCCCTGGCTCAGGGTTGGGGCTCCTCGGCTTTGGGCTCCTTTGCTGTTTGCTCCCTCTCCCTTTCCACTTGCTGCGTGCTCTGTGGTGGCTGTTCCCTCCATCCCCTGCTGGGCCTCACTGCAGCCCCAGGCAGCAGCTCCCCTGCACATCCAGACCTGCCCCATGTCCTGGCAGCATCCCTGTCCTGGCTGCAGCCCCAGAGAGCACCCATGGGTGCTGTGGGTTCTGCCAGCAGTGTTTGCACGGGCGCTGCCACGAGTGCCAGGGCCCTGCCGCTGCCTTGGCGTTTCCAGGGGTCAGGCAGAGCTTCCTCTGCCACTGCTGAACTGGTGCCACCGACTCCCCAGCTGCCTCCTCCGAGGTGAGATATGACAGGACAGCACTGAATTCACTTTGGTTTATTTCTTTTCATTCTTTTTCTTGTTCCAAACTGCAAATCCTGGTGCCAATGGCGCCTCATCTCGAATAACACCCAATTGCTGCAGCCAATGCCGGGGCGCCGGCGGCGCCGGCCGGAGGCAGGGGGGCTGCTGGGCAGCTGATTTGGGTGATTCGGGGCTGCCACGTCCCTGCTCACTACCGAGGGGATGGGACAGAGAGAAATAAATATTGCTGAACTTGCGAGGGATGCCTCCGGGAGCGGGGCCAGGAGCCGCCCCCGGAGCCGGACTGTGGCTGGGGGGGGAAATACAAAAAAGGGGCCAAAAAAAGAAAAAAGAAAACCAACAAAACAGACTGATGAACCCGCACGAGGTTTGCTAGAGGCCAGGGCTGTTTGTGGGTGGGAGGGAGCTGGATTCCTGACTTCAATTTTCGCAGTGAGCCCTGGCAGCACTGGCTTGGCACCGGATCCCGGCGGTGCTGCCGGTTCAGGGCTC
>NW_009953198.1:134983-138703 GCF_000747805.2 Chaetura pelagica | reverse complement strand
TCACGCTTCATGATCCCGCCAGTGCTGCTCCTGCGGGCAGAGGGGAGCGCGGCAGCACCCGTCAGTGCCCAGCAGTGCCCGGTGGCACTCATCAGTGCCCGCCAATGTTCAGCGGTGCCCAGTGGCACCACTGGCACCTCTTGGTGCCCAGTGGCCTCCACTGGTACCTGATGGCACCCACCAGTGCTCATGGAGTGCCACTGGCAGCTGGCACTTCCTGGCATCTCTCAGCACCCATTGGTGCCCACTAGTCCCCATCACTGTCTGGTGATACCCAGAGGTGACCTGTGGTGGCCATCCGTTCCTGCTGGCATCCAGTGGTACCCAGCAGTACCCTTGGGTGCCCATCAGTCCCCAGTGGCACCTGCCAGTGCCTGCTGGCTCCGTGCCCATCCCATGCCCCTGGCCCCTCACCGGCAGTCGCTGCAGGCCCGCTGGGACTCCTTCTGTCGGTAGCGGCAGATCAGTGCCCAGATGAGGAGCCCGAGCAGACTGAGGAGCAGCAGGGAGCCCAGGATGGAGCCCACGATGATGCCCACCTTCTTTTCTCCTGCCACGGTAGTACACTCTGTCACCGCCAGCCTCCCCGCTGGCTGCCCACTGGTCACCATGCCCCCGGTGCCAGCCTGGCACACAGAGCCAGCCCCCGGCAGCACCCTGCCTGCACGGGCCCCCCACAGTGACACTTACTTGGCACAAGTGTGAGGTTGATCTGACAGGTGGAGTAGCCCACACGGTTGGTGACGCGGCACTGGTAGACACCTGCGTGCACCTCCGTCAGGCTACGGATGATCAGGTCGCCAGGAGCCCGTCCTGCAGGGGCAAGAGGTGGTCCTGTCAGCCCCAGTGCTGCCCCACTGGCACCCACACCCTCAGACACAGGCACACACAGACACGAACATGGTTGCATAGTGTTGTGGGCACCCACAGAAAAGGACACTCCACCCACCCCCAGCAGAGCCCCCCAGCTCCACCAGTACCCACCTTGGATGGTACCGAAGGGCAGGCGTCCTCCGCCATAGCCGCTGGCCAGCTTGGCCCACTGGTAGGCAAGGGGGGAGGCTCCCCCCTGACTGTAGCACCGCAGCACCACGCTGTTCCCCTCGATCACCTCCCCCTCGGCCCAGCACTGAGGGGAAGCTGGCTTCTCTGTGAGGAGACAAACATCATCAGTACCAGGACCACCAGGGGCCACCAGCCCTGCCCAGGAGGGGGACATGGAGGGGATGTGGGCTTACCTTCCACAGTGACAATGACCTCATGCACCGCCACGGTGTTTTTCTTCACCCGACACTGGTAGGTGCCGGTGTCGGAGACTTGCAGGTCAGCCAGGCGGATGGAGGCGTCGTACTGGCTGGGGTCATTCTGCACGAAGGCCACCCGGTCCTGCAGCCCTGAGCCACTGCCATAGTTGACGTGGTGGTCCTGGTAGGACAGGAACTGCGGGGAGAAAGCGGGGAGACTGGGCAGGGGGGGATTCCAGGGCTGCTGGCTGGGAAGAGAAATGCCCTGCCCAGTGCCTGCTTGCCCTGCCTGCCCTGTCTGCTCTGCTGGGCTTTGCCTGGTCCTTCCAAGCCCTGCTTTCTCTTCCAGGGCCTTCCCTGCCCTGCCAGACCTTGTCCTGCCTGTCCCTGCCTGCTTGACTGGGCTTCATTTGGTCCACCCCTGCCCTGCCTGCCCTGCCTGCATGGTGGGGTGGCAGCTGCCAGAACAAGTGACACTCACCACTTTCTCCGGGCCAGGCCGCTCAGGCGTGATCTGGATCCATTCAATGCCCACACCCTGGGGACCGTTGTCTTCAGGTTCGAGGACGTAGGGGCAGCCCAGCTTCACTGAGTCTCCCTTGGCAAGGTACAGCACCTCCCGGCCTTTGCCATTGATCCTGACGGCCAGGAGGAGAGCTGGGGGAAAGAACAGCACCCATTGCACTAGCTGAGGAGCGCAGGGACACCCCAGACCTACTCCCCAGTGCACCCTGTGGGGAGCAGAGATGGGGCAAGGACCATATGCCAGGGTTGGTCACCCCACAGGGTGTCCCAATGGGTGGGAGCACCCATCAGGACTGGCATCTGATGGGTCCCATGAAGCTGCATCGGTGGGCTCAATGCCACCTGCCCAGCTGTGGCCAACACAGGTGGGTGTCCAGGCAGGACCAGCCTTGGCTGCAGGTTCTCTGCTGACCATGGAGTCCATCCAGCACACTGAGGTGCCCCGCAGCTGGGCAGAGACCCCTCCATCCTCGCCAGCATCACCACAGGAGCAGGTCCAAATGCAAGGATCTACCAGCGCCTACCTGGCATGAGACCCAGGAGCAGGAGCAGGCTGGCGCCGTGCCCTGCCATGACGCTGCAGCCGTGCCGGGCGGTGAGGAGGAGTGGGAGCGGAGGAGGCTCGGAGGCGACGGGGCAGCCGGCCGTGCGGGGCTGCTTTTACATGCTGGGCTGGGGCGCTCCTCCCTGTGGGGCGGATGCCTTTGGGATGACTGAGTGGCTCCAAGCTGTGCGTGCGATGCCGCCCTGCTCCACTCCCTGCCTGCTAATTAAGCATCACCATGCTATGGGCTCCCATCCAGCCGGGCCTGGACCAGGGGCACTGCAGACAGCAGGGCTTGGGGACACCATCCTGCCCTGGTGCACCTGGAGCAGCAGAGCAAGGACCAGGGGGCCATGGACCCCACAGTGCCCAGTGGTTGGTACCCTGGTGTGGGCACGGGTGGGATGAGTGTGGCCAGTGGGAAGGGGCTTCCTGGGACAGTGCATGAGCAGCTGGACCGTGGCCGAGCACTGCAGCTGCCTGAAATTTCCAGCTTGGTCCCATGCAGGTCCTGAAAGGATTTTGGTCTTGAGGCAGAACTGAGTAGCTGGAAGAGCTTAAAGGTGTGGTTTGACCATGGGCTTAAGCTCTTGCAGATCTCTCCTCTGGTCCTGCCCCCTCAGTGAGTAAGCATGGGGCTGCCGTGCCCGTGCAGGTCCATTGGCACCCACCAAGCCCATGCTGGTGCTGATGGCACTGCTGAAATGCAGACAGAGGCCTGGGTGGTGCTCCAGGCCACGGGTCCCTGCATGGGATGTGGTGGCGTGCCAACAACAGGGCCCGCACACCCTGGTCACAGCCAAGGGAACAAGTAGTGTGGCTGGAGAAGGCTGGGACAGCCAGAAGGGAGGAGGAGAGGGGTCAAAACCTGCTGGGATCTGAGGGCAGGATCTGGGGAAAAGGATGCTCTGCAGCAGATGGAGCAGTTGGAACAGGGATGCTTGGCAGCAGATGTTGGGGGCCACCCTCAGCCCCATGGAAAGCCCCAGTCCTGGGCATTCCCCATGCCCGTGTCCCTTGGAAGGGCTGGGCTGGCCAAGACCCATGCTGGGCTGCTCTGGTGCTGTGGGCCAGGCCCCATGTCCAGCTCACCTGTGCCATGCCCTGCAGCACAGCTCAGCCATGCTGGTGCTTTCCAGACCTGGACTGCCCCAGCCGGCTCAGCCACACCGCCCAGCCGGTCCCAAACACTCCCCGGGGCCAAGAGCTGCTCTATTTACTGGCCCCAAGCTGAGCTCACCGAGGTCAGTTAACCCTTCCTGGCCCTGCGATGGGCCTAGCACGTGCTTCCCCGCGTCTGTGATTTTAGGGCCCCGCGCGCAGCCCCAGGGCAGCACCGACAGCAAGGGCCGAACACCGGGGCCGCTCCTGCCGTGGCCGGGCCGTGGCTCAGCATGGCTCCGGCGC
>NW_009953198.1:125917-134878 GCF_000747805.2 Chaetura pelagica | reverse complement strand
TGGAACTGCCTGGCCAAGGCAGTGACTGAGAGTAACACAGCCAGCATGTGGCTGCTGGGACCAGGGGTGGCGGTGATGGCAGCCAAGCCTGGCACTGGGCAGCAAAGGTGCGTCCTGGGCTGGGCACCAGTGCCGAGACCCTTGGGGAGCTGAGGAGCTCATGAGGGGCTTGCATGCGGTTGGGTGACAGGTGCCTCACAGCCCCTGCCAAAAAAGGGATGGTGCAGCCCCACAGCATCTGGCTCCCTGTCATGACATGGGGGGTGCCTGGCTCCCCATCATGACACGGGGACACAGCAGCTGGACAGGAGACAGGGAAGAGCGAACAACAGTCTGTGGCATTTCATCCTCCCTATTCACTCAGTGTGGAGAAGGCTCAGGGCAGAGTCCGCCAAGCCATTCCCCCTGCCCTGGGCAGTCGCACCTTCGCTGGCTCTCCGTATTTTTCAGCTGCTCTGACAATTAATCAGAGCCACTCCTACAGGATTCTGGCCCTCTGAAGCTGCCAGTCCCTGTCTGAATAGATTTTAAATGTTTGCATCATGCTCTGGTTTCTTTGCTTTGCCCATGAAGAAGTCAGCCACTGCCTCAGGGCCTGGAGGTGACACCTTGGTGAGAAGGAGGCACTGCCAGGGCTGACGGAGCTATGGGCAGCCAGGGCCAGGGCTGTTTTCATGGAGAAGAGCCTGTCAGGCTCATGGGGAGCCCACCTGGGCCACCCTCTATGGGCTGAGATCACCCACCTTGCTCCAAACCCCTTCACTGGTGACAACTGAGCTGTGCCAAGGGTCTGGGGATGCTCCTGGCCCCTCCGAGGACATGCGCCACCTTGACAACTCTCTCAGTGGATGTTGGGAGATGGGAAAGGGGAAATATCTGTCCTGGGAGTGGGCAGGTTGGACAAGGAGCCTTTGGGCTACTCCAGCACTAAGGGCAGCTCCCAGCACACAAAACCATCATGAGAGAAGGATGAAAGATGCTGCCTGCTCTGTTTAACATCTCTGTTACTCAGAAAATAGAAGAAAATAGAATCCCCTAAGTTGCTGGGGAACCGGAGCTCAACTCCTGATGGTGCTGAGCTTCACCAGAGGCTGATTTCGCTTGACGCCGAACCCTCCGCTCCACCTGGGCACAGTACTTCTCAGGGATGCCGGCGGCTCTGCAGAGAAAAGAAATCATCAGGCACCCTGTGCTACTCCAGAGCCAAAATTTAGGATCATGCACCCAGAGTGGATCCTGTTTTATGAGGATGGAAAGGACTCTGTGAGGCGGCCCAGGGTCAGGAGATGGTGGGAAGCCAGGAAAGACCTGGGGACACACAGGGCACCAGGGAAGAAAGTGGCCACTGTCAGCAAATCACCTGAGCTCCTGCAGCTTCTGCTGCTTGAGCTGGGCAATGCGCTGGCTGCGCTGGCGAGCCTCCTCCTGCAGCCGCCGACTCTCCTCGAAGGCGACCACCCGCTCCTGCACCAGCTGCTGCTGCCTCTCCCGCACCTGGCGCCGGACATCGTCCGCGTGGGCGAGCTGCAGACGTGCCCTCCGCTCTGCCTCTGCCTTCTCCTTCTCAATCTGTTCCCGCTGGGCCCTGCAGGAGAGCCCAGGCCAGATGAACATCCCTACTTCAGCCCGAACTCAGCCACAGCAGAGCCCCTGGCCAGGCTGGGAACCCCCACAGCAGCCCCCCTGCCACTGTCTCCCCCATCCCTGGGCCCCCTTTTGCAAGGCAGAGCTCTGCCAGCCAGCCAGCAAGCTCCAAGCACCGTCCCTCTCACCTGAGGATCCTCTCAAACTCATTGCGGTCCTGCTGCACCTGCACAGCCATGAGGTGCTCCCGATGGGCGATCTGCTCCAGGCGGCTCCGCTTCAGGTTCTCCTCTGCCTCCGCCCTCTGCCGTGCTGTTTCCCTCTCCTTGCGCCGCCACTCGCGCTCAGCAGCTTCTTGGCTGCGCTTGGCCCTCAGCGCGTCCTGCAGAGGGGAACAGCAGTGACGCTGGGGACTCACGAGGGGGCTTCCCTTGCTGGGAAGGTACAGCAGCACTCAACCATGGGTCTGCCTCTCTCCCAGTGCCATGGCCAATGTGGCTCCAGGGGCTGGTCCAGACCCACAGCAACCCAGCAGACCCACCACATCCTGGGGAGCTTCTACTTGGTTGGGCTATCGATAAGGACGAGGGCCAGTGAGCCAGCACGGGAGCATATGGGGTGCCAGCAAGGTGCTCACCTGCTCTGCCTGCTGGTCCTGGGCCTTCTCTTGCATGGCCCTCAAGCGCGCCATCTCCATCTCCTTCTCCTTACGGATTCTCTGCTGCTCAGCTTCGAGCTTGGCCTCGCGCTCCTGCGTGGGACAGAGCCTTGTGGCTGCTCTCTGCAGCTCCTCTGTTTCCCACAGACCCTCTGCCAATGCTGGCTCAGTCCTGTTACCATTTTCTGCCTCTGGTACTCAAGCACCCGTTCATCTGCCATCCTCTCCTGCTCCCGCTGCTCCTCTTTGAGTTTCTGGTTCTCATCATTGACAAATTTAATCTCAGCCTGGATTTTCCTCTGTTGCTCCTGTTTCCGCTCCAACTCCTGAAAATGGTGTGGAAGGTCCAAGGGTGTCAGGGCAAGTGCCTCCCCGACTCCTCCCCATCTGCCTTCCTGAGGGCCCACTGGCACACAAGAGGCAAGGGGGGGGCTCACCAGCTTAGGTCACTTTCTGAGGATGCCTCAACTTCCCCAAGGAACCAGAGCTGTAAATTGTGTGGTTGTTGTCTCCACACACCAGGTCTGACTTACCCAGCACTGGCTCACCCTTCCTATGGTGTGAAAATCTAACTCCAGCCCCCCAGTCCCTGTTGGATCACTGGTTGCACCTTCAGGTCCTCCATCTTCAGCTGCTCCAAGTACTCCAGCATCCTTTGAGCTTCCTGGTGCTGTTGCTCAGCTCTCATAGCCCGCTCCTCCGCGTTCTTCTCAATCTGCTTTACAAGCTCCTGCCTCCCTCTGCAAAGAGGAGTGCAAAGTTTCCCTCTGGCTCTGTCCCACTGCCAGAAGCAGAAATGCCAGCATAGACATGCTGCAGTGGGAAGCTGGCAGCCATAGGCTATCCCAGCTACTGCACAGGGTCTGGGAAGAGGACAGATGCTCTGTAAGGAAGAGGGACCCTTTTGCAAACCTAATCAGCTCCTGCTTCCTTCTGTGCTCCAGTTCCTCCTGCATCTCACTGGCCTTGTTCCTCTCCACCTCCATCATCTTGTCCAGGCGCTTCTCTTCTTCCTCCAGCTCTTTTGCAATGAGCCGCTTCTCCAGGATCTGCATGTCACGGATCATGTGGCACTTGGTGCCAAGGATCAGCTGTGGGGACAACAAGTCTCCCTTGTCTCTGAGCCAGGCTTGACAATGTCATCAGGGACATACACACAGACAAGGAGGAAAAGGGAAGGAGAGCAAGATTCTGGGTAGCAACCGTAGAGCAGGGTTTAGGTCTGGGTTGGCTGGGAGAAGCTCGTTGGGATTCAGGCAGGTCCTAACATCTGTGGAAGGTCCTGCAGTGCGGTGACATGCGGGCCCCCCGGCCCTACCTGGCTGAACTCCTTGATCTCATCTTCCTGCTCCATGCGCATCCTGTTTGCCCGCTGCAGCAGGTTCTGGGCCCGTTCCCGTGCCTCCTCCTCCAGGTCGCTCAGCTTCGCCTTTTGCAGGCCGGCCTTTTGCTTTGCCACGCTCTTGCGCTCACTTGCAGCCTCCTGGGGGGACCAGCAGGGCTGCCTGAGGGGCTGCGGGGCAGCTGAGAGGCATGGCAGGCTCCTCCAGCTGTCGCATGGGGCTGAGCAGCCCCTTCCCACACCCTGATGAAGACCCCACTCGCTTCACAGAGTGGCAGAAATGCAGCACAAAGGCTTCACCACAGCCTCTGGGGCCACCCAGGTGGGGGAAGAAACCAGTGTGGGATTTCTGGACAGAACCCACATGGGATTCTTTCCCCAGCCATGGACTGGGCAAACCCACGGATGCTGCACAGCCCTTCTGGGGCTGGGGATCAGAGGAGACCCAAGACACACAAGAGTGCTGCCTCCCCTGCATGCTGGGTCCGGTGACACCAAAACGTGGTGAAAGAAGGAGGCAGGTGGTAACCCCTGAGCAGATCTGAGAACGAAGGGGCAGGAGGGGAATCACCTACAAGAGCAGCTCTCTTCTCTGCTTTGAGGGCTGCCAGCTTGGCCTCATGCTCCTCCTTGGTCAGGACTCGAGCTGCTGCTTGGATGCGCTGGAAATCCTCTTGGCCAATGATGAGGAATGCTGGTGGGTTCTCTACAGGGACACTGGACAGGGCACAGAGAGGGGGTCAGTGGCTTCAAGTTCTGACAGCTCTCCCCACTCCCTGCCTGACCGTGGGACCTGCCTGGGCTGCCCATGGCCAGGGTGGCTGGAGCAGCTCTGTGACCAGGAGTCACCCCAGAGCAATGCAGGAAGTGCCTGAGATGCCAGGACCCAACTGTCCCAGTCAGGAAGAGGAAGGAACAGAAAGTGCAGTGAAAGCGGCACCATGGGGTGATGCTCAGGGGACAGGATGCTCATTGGGGTGACCAGGGGACCTGGAAAACCCCAAAACATTCAGCACGGACCTAGTCAGCCCAAATAAATCAATGTTGAAAGTATTTCAGGACAGCTTGACTTTCCCAGCACTCATTTGGGAACATTCTGACCACTGCCTTGACCCCCTCTTCCAGCAGGACATGGTGCTCATCCCCACCCCTAGACCAACTGCCGCTGCTTCTGTGTGTCTGACTGGAACCTCTGCTCCATGTGGGCCGATTCTGGGGAGCAGAAGTTGCTTTTTTGCTCAGCCTGCTCTGGCTCCAGCTCTGCACAGCACAGCTCGACTTCATCTCAGCTGCCCCAGGAATCCACCCAGCATGGAGGAGCAGGTGCTGCCCAAACACGGAGCACCCTCTCCCCTCCCAGTGCTGGCAGGTCCCCCTCCAGCTGTCACCCTGGCCCTGCAGGACACTGCTGAGCCACAAACTCTGCTCATGACTCATGCTGTGGTTTAGAGGAAATCACCGAAGCTCTTGGTGCCCCCATTTCCCCACTTGTAAAAATGTGGATAATAATATGGGGCTGTTTTCCACGGGAGTTGTAAGGAGTTAATTACTCTTTGTATTACTCAGATACCATGGTGACGCGTGTGGTGTAGGAGCGTATATTAACCAAATGCATCGAGCACTTTGAAGATGTTTAGGACTAAGAATTTACTCATCATTATTGTGTGTCACCTTTCATCCACCCTTGTGAATATGAACAGATACCTGCATAATGATCGTTCGAGAGCTGCATCACAGCATCGGATTCTAGGACGCTTTAAAGAATGGCTAATGGTCACAACGGCACTAATAAATGTAATGACACAGTGGCCACTGCTTTAGTTGTCCCAGTGTTTGGGTGTCCAGCCTGGGATGTCTAGGGGCTGATTTTCAGGAATTAGACCAGCACAAACAGTTTCCACTGGCCGTGCAACACATCTGGAAAGTGGCCCTCGGCTTTGGCAGCAGGATCAAACAAGAACATGAATGTATAAAACCTGGTGCCAGCCTCGAGAGCCTGATCCAGTGCCTATGTGCCATTTCACTCTCCACAAAACCCAAACCTGAGCCATCTGTGGGGCGGGTGTCACATTTTAGGGGTGCAAGAGCATTACACAGAGGTTCAAAACAGGAAGCAAAGATGAACCTCGTGCTGAGCAACAACTACCAGGAAAACTTAGGGAGGTCAAGATGAGGCTAAATTGAAGCTAGCTGGGATAATCGCCCTATTCTCGTCTATGTGCTGCAGGCTTTTAAGGAGTTGTAGTAATTAAGGCCTGGGTTCTTATAGTTCAGCCTTGCTTATGAAACATCCCTGTAAAGAAGCACACAGCTCCCATGCGCTGGGGTTGCAGCTGCCTTTCAAATGGGCTTTTGGGAGAATGGGAGGTAGTGGCTGATACCTGATGAGGGACAGGTGCCACCCCAGTGGCTGTTCAGCCCAGAAGGAGCTTTTCCAGCTGCTGAGAAGGTTTTGTGTTGTTTTTAACTGGTTCTGGTGAGGATTCGGTGCCTCTGTGGAAGACCTAGTGCCTGGTGCTCACTGCCTCCATTGCCTCCCAAGCTGGGTGTATCTGAGTGCTGCCCATCCCTCCTCCCCTGAGATGTCCTGGCAAACAGCAGGACAAGCTCTGTGCACTGAGACAGGGCTGTGACAGACAGGCAGACCCCCAAAAGCTCCTCAGAGCTTCCCTTGACTTACACAACATCACGGATGAAGTCCTTGGTGATGAGCCGGATGGTCTCGGGCTTGTGCTTGCAGGCAGGCGAGGCTTTTGGGGCAGTCTGCATATCCTGAAGGATCACCACGGAGCTGCATGACTGCTGCAGGCTCTGCAAGAAAGGATGGCATTTCCTGCAGCTTCCCTTACACCACTGCATGCCTGGCTCTCTGCCCCCCCCGCCCCATGTCCTGGCTGCTCTGGGCATGAGAGGCCACAGGCTTCTGTGAGCTCAGGATGATTTCTGACAAACACCCAGAGAGTTCTTGACACAGGAAGAGGGGTTTTTTTTGCCTCAACTGCCCCATGGGGAGAACAAAAATTACCCCTACAGCACTGGTTTTGCTATAAAAATCTAGGCACCAGTGTCTCACCCAGATCTGAAGCAATGATGAGCTGATACTGCTCCAGCAAGATCTCACACATGCTCAAGCATCATCTGGGCTTCCTGGGGCTGATGGCAGCTGCCCCTGCCCCACTCACCCATGGCCACTGGCACCTCTGTCCTGCAGAGCCCCACAGACTGAAAAAAACAACCCAGACTGACTCAGACTTGCTGGGGAGTCCTGGGGAGGGGGGGAAATTGGGGACAACCCGAGGTCTGGCCTCTCAGGGCAATCTACCAGCAGACACGGGGCAGACACCAGTGCTCCCAGTACAGCCCTGACTGGTGCTGGTTGCTCTGCTTGAGCCAAGGCTGCCACCTAGTGAAGTGTCCCCCTCTGGCTGTGGGGTGACTGAGGACCCCCTGGCACCCCACACAGGGTGGGTGTTGGGTGCCCCTGGACCAGTCCAGGAATGTCCCAAACATGTTTGGGGCAGTGCATCCCATCCTCCTGTGTGAATCCCATGGAAAGAAGCAGATCTCCCCAGCAGCCAAATGTCAGTTCCTGGCCTGGATACCCGAGCCCAGCAGAGCCAGCCCTAGGTTTGGCTTCACCAAGTCCAACCACAGTGAAATCCTGGGGCCAGGAACCACGGAGCTAATCTAAGGTACATACAGATGTGTGGTTTCCCTTGTACCTCTATTTACTAGTTCAGCTTTAAAATCCTGCTGGAACAAATCCTACAGCCAGCCAGGTGCCGAGCAGTTCCCTGGGAACTTGCTGCCGGCAATAATTCCATTTTATGGGTCTGATGACCCAGACCCGTAGCCCAGCATGGCAGATACTGGAGCAACTTCCCAGGCACTGTGGCCCCAAGTGCGAGCTGTTGAATTAAAGGGTTTGGCACTGAAACACCCGTGCAAACAAAGATAATGGTGTTATTCACTGCAGCCAGCCCGCACGTTATCCCCAAAGCCAGAAGAATTCCTCACACTAGACATGGATTAATCTTAAGGAATTCAATTAATGCCCATATGAGCATTACATTTTTATCTAACTGCCTTGAAGGCCTCAGAGATAACAGACTATCAACCTGCCTGGGGCTGGCGGGGCATCCCAGGCACACGGACCCAGCAGCAGGTCGCTTGCCGGGAGTGCTCCCACGAGGCAGCTGGGAGCAGAGGTAATCTTCATTACACGCTTCCTTCCGCTCCTCTGAAAAGCCAAAGGGTTTTGGCAAGTCTCTTCAGACAGATTTGTTTCAAGCGATAAAGCCCCAGAGAGGAAATTACAGCCGTAGCCCCGGCAGAGATGCCCTCAACATGTTACCAGCTGAAGAGGTGGAGAGCGTGAGATGGATAAAAACACTGGCAGCCTCCAGCCTGGCCTTTGTACATCAGCCTGTGTCAAGGACGATACAAAGGGCGGGGAAAGCCAGCGGATGCAGCCATAAACCCAACCTGCCACAGGGAGAGCATCTGTAGAGGCAGTGAAGGAGGTGGGAGGGCAGCAGCAGGGGAAAGATGTCCAAAACATTGCTCTTGCCTGAAAAAATGCCATCATCCCCCTCGGTGATAGTGGCTGCAGCGCTCCCCTGGGCTCTCCTGAGGGACAGCCAAGGGACGAGTGCAGAGGAAGCCAGCCCTTCCCTTACACGACCAGAGAGGGAAGAGCTGTTGCTGTTTATCTCCTCCTCCATGGCCAAGGCATCCGGCCAGGAGGTCAGAGACCTGCTGCAATTCTGCCTTGTCTCCAAGGGGACTGATTTCGTAGCTCCCTGGTGGAAGTCTAACTATGTTGGCAATGAGCTGCTCTGGAAGCTTCCAGCCCCTGCTCTGAGGACTCTATAAATCCCACATGAGAGAACCACCGTCTAACGTACAGACCCTGGAATGCCTGTACCCATAACGCCTGTACCCGGGTGTCACCTCCTGAGCCTCCTGTCTCACTAATTAACTAATTACCCTGTGAAAAGTGGAAGTCTCAGGGAGAACAGCAACACTTCCAGCTCCTGGTCTGGTGGAGACACTTCCAGAGACAGGGGCAGATTTTGTGCCTTCCCAGAAGGAACTGAGCGTGGGGTTCTCACAGTGGGACAAGGAATTAAGAAGTGGCAGGGTCTGGGGAGGGCTGGGAAGGGGAGCAACTAGAGTCCCTCAGCTGGAAGGCTTGTAAAATGTGGACCACGGTGGTAACATGGTGGAGAAGAGCCTCCAGCAAGCAGCTGGTGCGAACAGGGTAGGATGAGACCAAGCAGAAGAGGCGCGAGGGGCCAAGGCACTGGGGGCTCAGTCCTGGTGAGGCCCCAGCCCCCTGTGCCACTGCCCGGTGCATGGAGTGAGCAGCCAGTAG
>NW_009953198.1:122290-124969 GCF_000747805.2 Chaetura pelagica | reverse complement strand
CATAGCCCGTCATGCCGGCCTGTGAGGCACCCCGGTTGGTGCCCATCTGCAGCCCGATGACACTCTGGCCCTCCTTCAGCTTGTCCTCGGAGAAGACACGCCGGTTCTCCTGTGACTTCCTGTGGGCACAGTGGGTGTCAGCATCCCCATGGAACCCCACAGCTCAGCATCCCCCTCCAGCACCCACTACTTACTTGGGGAACCAGTTGGGGTCTCCAACGAAGAGCCCATCTCCCTTGGCCACGGCCAGGCTGCCCAGGTTCATCAGAGTCCTTTGCACACATGCCATGTTCTTCCCTGCAAGACCCCCAGGAGTCTTGGCTCTGTCCTCATCCCTGTCCCCAATCCCAGCCCCCCATGCCCATCCAGCCACTCACCTTCCCAGAGGTCGACGGTCTGGAAGATGTCGGTGGCAGCGATGCCGTATCGCTCGGCCGCCTGCAGGAACTGTGAGATCTGCTCCATCTGCTTGAAGGCCATGGCGGATGCCTGGATCTTGGCCACCGGCCCCTGGCCCCGTGGGTGCAGGCTGTTGATGAGCCGGCACAGCACCTGGCCGGGAGGGAGCCGGGGTCAGACGGCGCAATGCTGCAACCCCCTGTCCCGGCCAGCCCCGGGGGTACTCACGGTGCCATCCTTTAGCCACTGCTGGAAGCCGTCCCTGCCGGGCGCTGGCTGTGCCACATCCCCCCCACACTGTGCCAGAATCCACCGCACCAGGATCTGCTCCAGCTCAGGGTCATACTGCCGGTCAATCTTTTGCTGCACCTCCCGGCTGAGGCCGTATGATGGTCCCCGGTTTGCCATGCTGACAGCAGGTGAGGGGTCTGCAGAGGTTGGACCCCTGTCAGTGGCTCTGGTAGCACTGAGGGACCCGCACAGGATGGACGTGGTGGAGCCCCTCAGGCACATCGGTGGTAGCAGCTGTGGTAGCTGTGCCCCAGCAGTGTGGCAGAGCCCCATCTGCCTGGCCAGGCTGCCTGGACGTCCGGCGTGGGACCTTATCGCCTGTGCCAGGCGCTGCCCGGGCTCTGCCCTGCCCTGCCAGCTTCCTGCCCACAGCTGGGAGCAGGCGCTGGGTCTGTGCCCACCCAAGGGCAATGGGGCAATTCAGCCCCAGGCAGGATGGGCAGCACCACAGCCCCTCTGTGCTGGGGCCAGACCCCCTGCCCCGAGCATCCTCATCCCCACAGCTCAGCCCTGCCAAGCACGCACGGATTTGGCAGACTCTTGCTGCCGGTCGGAGCTTGTTTGCAAATCTCACCCATTTGCTCGGGCTGGGAGCCAGATCCAGGACCAGCTCAGGAGCATAGAGCTGTGGCAGCAATGCCCCCACCCCGGCAGGGGAGCTGGGCCCAGCACTGCCCGTGCCAAGGTGTCACGGAAGCGGTGCCACCCGTGCTGAGGAGGACAGAGGTGGCACATGGTGCTTTGTGGGTAACTCAAGTGGATCAAGCACTACCATGCCCACACAACTGGGGGGCTCCAAACCCTGGGGTGGCCTAGACCCAGCCAGGGTGGGCACTCAGGTCTGCTGGGCCGAGCATCACCTCCCCACTCTTGTCCTGCACCCCAGGGGTCCTGGTACCCCTGCCAGCCCAGGCGCCTGTGTCTCAGCTGGGGCCATATGGCAGCTGCCAGCCTGGGGCAGCTCAGCCTGGGGACCAGGCTCAGTTTGTGACATTGCCAGGAGGCTAGGGGCTCCTGCCACCAGGAGCAGCCGGGGATGAGATACCCCAGCTCACCGTGACAGAAGGAAAAAGAGCCTCAAGTCCACGGGGAAGCCAATGGCAGCTGTATGACACCTCAGCATCACAGCCACCCCACAACCACAGATTGCCCAGGGCCAGTTGGGCATTCCCCCAAAGCCACCATGGGGCTCCTGGGGCAAGGGCTGTGTCATAGGCAGCCCCCGCAGGGAGGGATCTAGCTTCCCTGGAGTGCAGGGAGTGCCCGGCCAAGGGCCAAGCTGGTTGGGAAACAAAGAAGAGATGAAATTGGTGCAGACAAGGCTGATTTCCCGACACAGCTGGGGCTTGCCCAGGCGCGGGGGGGGCCAGACCCAGCCCAGCTGCAGCACTGTAAGGCTGGGGACTCCAGGGACACCGTGGGAGGGGGCCTGAACCCAGCCCAGATGGGCATGGCCACCCTAGGGACCCCACAGCAGCCTGGCGGGCAGTGGGGAGGGGGGCATGCCCAGACTGGCTGGGGCACAGCCACCCCGGCGACACTCCAGGCATCCTGGGAACAGCAAGGAGGGGATCCCAACTGGGATACAGCTGCCCTGGGGACCCCAGAGATAACCTGAAGATCCCATAGACCTCCTTGGGCCAGCAGGGAGGGGACTATACCCAGCCCAGCTAGGACAAGGCCACCATAGGGACCTCATAGACACCACCCCTCCGCTCCCAGTGCCAGCAGGGCGGGGACCTCAGCAGCACAGGGCCACCCTGGGGACCCGCGAGACGCCCCGGGGGCTGCAGGGAGGGGGCTGTGGTCCAGGGTACGGCAACTTGGGGTACCATAGACCCCCGGGGCTAGTGGGAAGGGCACCCCCGCCTGGGACACGGGCGCCCGGAGGACCCCGGTAGCACCAGGATGGGGAATGGACCCAGCCTGGCTGGGTCACGGGCACCCCGGGAGGGGGCCGGGTCCCGGAAGAGTCACAGCCCCAGCCCA
>NW_009953198.1:121165-121678 GCF_000747805.2 Chaetura pelagica | reverse complement strand
GACACAAGGGGGGTGGTGGAGATAGGATGGTTGTGGCAGCTGAGGTAAGGATGGGGTGGCTGTGGTGGCAGTGGGACACAGGGACTGTAGTGGAGACAGGCTGGCCATAGCATGTGCGGGACACCAGGGTTTTGGTGAACACAGGGTTGCTGTGGTGGCACGGATATGGGGGCTCTGGTGACCTGGGTGGAGACAGAGCCTGGCATGGTGGCAGTGGTGGATGAGTTTGTGATGGTGATAAGGCCCAGCTGGGGTAGCAGGAGTCATGGTCACCATGGTGGCAGAGGATGCAGTGGTGGGTGTCAGGACCTTGCCACTGTGGTGGGGACCACGAGGGCTTGGCCATGATGGCAGGGGGACAGCTCAGGGGGCTGCAGGCCCTCCAGGGACACGACGGCCCCAGCACCCACGGTGTTCCTGGTGGCACAGGGAGGGACAATAGCGCTTGCACAAGTTCCGTCTCCATGGAAAGCACGGCCAAAACAACAAACAAAACCTTGGCCTGAAGCCGCC
>NW_009953198.1:119632-120774 GCF_000747805.2 Chaetura pelagica | reverse complement strand
GTCAGAGCCTGGCATGGTGGCAGTGGTGGATGAGTTTGTGATGGTGATAAGGCCCAGCTGGGGTAGCAGGAGTCATGGTCACCATGGTGGCAGAGGATGCAGTGGTGGGTGTCAGGACCTTGCCACTGTGGTGGGGACCACGAGGGCTTGGCCATGATGGCAGGGGGACAGCTCAGGGGGCTGCAGGCCCTCCAGGGACACGACGGCCCCAGCACCCACGGTGTTCCTGGTGGCACAGGGAGGGACAATAGCGCTTGCACAAGTTCCGTCTCCATGGAAAGCACGGCCAAAACAACAAACAAAACCTTGGCCTGAAGCCGCCAGCTGCCTCCGCCAGTGTCCCTGTGACCCCACCCACCCCTCAGCACCCAAAGTCTAGCTCAGGCTCAGCACCCTCCCTCTGAACCAGCCTGAGGTGGCACCATCCTCAGAACTCAGCTGCAAGAACACAATGATGGTGGGGACACTCCTGTGCTGGCCCGTACTCTCCTGCACCCATGGGTCACACATGGACAGTTATGTGTTGACCCTGTGCCCCATGTCCCACTCCTCCAGGTTTCAAGTGTCCCCTTGGCATTTTTGGCAGGGGTTTCCTGTGGCTTCACTGACATGGGTGCCCAGCTTGAGAAAACACCTCGAGGGAAGCAGGGCAGGGGGTAGCATATGACCAAGGGTACCAGAGTGGAGTGACCCATGGAACAGGAGTGACATAGTCAGGGGGTGACACAGAGGTGCAGGAATAAGGGTGGAACAGCGTGGCACAGAGCAGAACCCATGAGAGGCATACAGGGACAGGATGTTGGGGACAATGCAGAGGTGAGGGAGTTGTATAGTTGGGGATGACGTGGAGGTGACATAGGCAGGTGAGGACCTAGGGGACAGGGCTGAGACTGATGCACGGGACATGTGGGATACAGGGCAGGACCGGGGGGATAGTGTGACAGGAGGCAGGTCTGAGAGGACAGAGAATGGAGTGACTGGAGGGCAGAATAGAAGCACGCGGGGAACAGGCAGGATGACACGGAGCAACACGAGAGGACCTGGGGGCAGGAGGCAGACGGGGGTGACACATGGGCAGGATGCGGGGGGAAGCCCCAGGGCACAGATCGGGGGTAACGGTGGGAACATCCGGGTGCGACCCG
>NW_009953198.1:117978-118738 GCF_000747805.2 Chaetura pelagica | reverse complement strand
CTGGGGGGACCCTTGCGGAGCCGTGAGTGTGGCGGGGTTCGGGGATGCTGCACTCACTCTGCCGCTCCAGGTCACGCAGGGCGATGGTGGAGATGGGCCGTGCCGGGGCCCCACTGCGGTAGAGCTGCAGCGCCTCGAGGATGTCCGACTCCAGGGCGAACTCTGCATCCCACTCGTAGTTCTCGTCCACTGAGGTGTTCCTCCTGCAGGGACAGATGTCAGGACAGTACCCAGACAGGCACTTCAAGGGATATGGGGAGAGGGTGGCTGGCAGGGCAGGCAGGGATGCTGTGGGGCCAGGTGGATGGTCCCAAGGGACAGTGGTGACCCCCATGGGGTCATAACCACAGAGGAGTGGCTAGGGTACCACAGGACCTGGGTGCCAGCTGGGTGGCTCCACACTAAACACCCTGGCCTGGCCCCATAGGACAGGCTGAGAGCTGCCCCAGCATGATCTCTGGCTCATCCCTGGAGTCCTGCCTGAGTCTCACCTCTTTTCACCACCACCAAGGGCTGGATCCGTTCTCGCCCTGCCATCCTCTGCTACTGAGCCTCCGCTGTGCCAGCTGCTCCCATCCCCAAAGGGGGTGCCCAGGAAGGTGCCCCCCAGAGATGGTGCCAGCGAGGGGGGACGCAAGAGTGAGGCACTGCCCCGGCCGCTGCTCTGGCTGGTCAAACTGCCCCTGGGCAGTTTCTCCAGGGGGGCAGGATCCGGCAGCCTGCCTGGCCCCCAGCAGGGCTCCACGGGGCTGGCCAAAGG
>NW_009953198.1:113799-117424 GCF_000747805.2 Chaetura pelagica | reverse complement strand
TCGTCCACGGGGCTGCTGCTGCCATAGCCAAAGTAGCGGCCCTGGCGGGAGCCAGCCCGGGCCCCCCGGCGGACCTGTCCTGTGGGCTGGGGGCGCAGAGAGACTCTCTTGCGCCAGAAGGGCTCCTCCTCCTCTGGGGGCAGCTGGAGGTAGGGCTCAGATTGCAGCCCCAGGGTGTCCTGCGGGGGGACTGACTCCAGCTCAGCATATGGCAGCGCCTCAAAGCCATGCTCCTGGGGCTGCACGTTGGTCTCCACCACGAAGCGCCCATCTGGGCCACGGCAGATCCGCTCCAGGGGCACGTGTTCCCCAACATGGCTCTCGTACATGGTGTACCGGGAACCGGCCCCGGCAATGCTGAGACCCAGGCTGGTGCCAGCCTTCTCGCCCCACAGCAGTGTCCGGCGCAGGCTCTGGTAGGGAGATGGCTGCAGCTTCAGCTTCATGGTGCTGTCTGGGCTACTAGAGCCACGAGAAGTGCTGTAAGGAAAAAGGGAGCTGCTGCAACAGCCCTGTCCTGACTCTGGGCTTGTCCGGCTGCCCCTGTGCTGGGAGAGCTTGTGCTGGGCATCTGGCAGCAGGTGCAGTGACCCTGCACCACTGCCTTGACAGACCTGCTCTTGTGCTTTCTGATCATCTCTTCAGCCAAAACTCCCCAGAAAAACAAGAGCATCCCAAGTAGCCCTGTCCCACAGCACACCTTGACCACAGCACCCAGCTCCTGACCCCTCTTCTGTGCCCAGGCCTCAGCCCATTGTGGGGTGTGGCCAGTGGCCCCTTGGACAGCAGTGAGGAAATGATGGTGAGCGCAGCAAGACGGGGAGGGAGTGTGGTATGGCATGACTTACTGTGGAGGTGGAAGCTTCTTGCTGGGGGAGAAGACGAGTGGTGGATCTGGAAGGTCATGAGAACACAAGGGAATCATACAGCAAGCAAGGCAAAGTGACGATGAGGAGACAGTGGCACCCACTCAGCCCTACTACTGCCCCTAGTGAGCCTCCCAGCCTTGGGCTGGCCTTGTCCCCTCCTGGGCACCAGATCCTGCCGCCCTGCACACAGCACTTCAAACTCCCAGGACACACGAGCCTGCACCCAGCCAGCTGGCTCCTACCTTGCCTCCGCTTCTGGACACGCGCAGCGCGCCGGCGGTTCATGATGCAGGCAGCCATGGTGCTGAAGATGATGGCCACACTGAGGAAGCAGATTCCCCCGATGACCCCAGCCAGCACTGGCTGTGGCAGGAGCTCTGGCAGCTGCGTGCGAGATGGATACACCTCCATGCCTGGGCCAGATAGGAGACACTATCAGAGGCTTGGTTACCCATGGGGCACACCAGCAGGGCAAGCATGGCCTCCCTTATGTCACCAGCACCACAGATAAACAGCCAAGCCTTGGCTCTCACCCCTGGGGACTGCTCTGCCTTTGGGTGGACCCGTGCTCTCCACTGCCAGGCACTGGGTGCAGGGATGCTCTATGCAGAGCTCTCCTGCTACCTCATCTGTGAGACTGAAGTCAAGCCAGACCCACATGTAGAGGTGGGTGTTGCTACACTGTTAGCCTTAGGGGTCCTGCTGCATACCCTGGTCTTGCAGGAGGGACACTTGGGGGTAGAAGCAGTGTGGAGGGGCTTCTAGTTGGGAAGATGCTAGCCCATACTGGGCACTTCACACCTCAGATTTAAAGAGCAAGTGGGTGGCAGTCCAGGCCTTACCTGCTGTGGAGACATTAACCGTGTTGCTGGGATCGCTGATGTAGCTGCCAGCAAAGGCCACCAGTCGGAACTCATAGAAGGCGTCCTGGGGGAGCAGAGGAACATTAGTCTTGTTGGCACGGTTGCCAGCCAAGCCTCAGCCCACACAGCTGCTGAGCCAAGCAGCTCTGCAACATCATCAGGTGCCCCAGCTCTGGGTAGCAGCAACACAGGAGATATGACCTGCTCCCTTGCTGCTTCCCCCCGAGCTGCCCCACAGCCAGGGAGCACCTGGCAAGATGCCCACCTTGATGAGTCCTGGCACCAGGACCTGGGTCTTGGTGCTGGGGATGGAGCGGTCCAGCACCTCCCAGCCGCCCTTGTCCTGCCGCAGCTCCAGTGCGTAGCCGCTCAGTGCCACTGAGAGCTGTGCTGGGGGCTCCCACTGCAGCAGGACCCCACGCACCGTCTCGTTGGCAGTCAGAGCCTGTGGCGGGGACAGGAAGACGTGCATGGTCATGGCTGGTGGCTCTGGAGGCACTGTGGTCACTGGGAAGCCTAAGGAGAAAGGAGACGCTGGTGTGGGAGCTGATGTGGGGGGACACCAGGGCAGAAACAAGAGCCTCCTATGTGCTTGGGGAGACAGGAGCTGCTTTGGGGAGCATACGGGCCCCCCCTCTTACCTCTGGGCACAGAGGTCACGATCTGGCTGAAGGGGCCACTGCCCAACTTGTTCTGGGCCAGGACACTGAACTGGTAGCTCATGTCTGGCTGCAGATTCTCCACTAAGAGGTGCTGAGCCCCCACTGGCACAGAGAGTGACACCCAGTCATGATGGGCCCGGGGCAGATGCTTCACCCTGAGGGAGGTGGGACCCATGAGTCCAGTGCCAAGGGGCCCAGGTGAGGCAGAGGGGGTGCAGGACACCAGACCCTGCCCACAGGGACTCACAGTGGTGTGTACCAGACGCTGAACCTCTGGAAGTAACCCCCATCAAACCCTGGCTCCCAGGAGATGTTAGCTGCCAGCAGGAGTGGGAGCACAGAGACATTGGTGACAGCATGAGGACTGGTACCTGGGTGGGAGGGGAAGCAGAGAGATCTCTCATAGCAGCCATACAGGGACATTTCCACCCATTCCAGCATAGGGAGGCTGGTGTGGTCCACCCCAGGGCAGCCCAGCACCCACAGTGTTATCAGCAACTCACCCAGGACATGGACAGAGGTGGTAGTGCTGACACTGGCCACCTGGTTGGTGGCCGTGCACTCCCAGACCCCATGCTGCTCCTTGACAAGCGGGCGGAAGACAAGGCTGCTGTTTGCATCCACCTGGGCGCCGGTCTTCCCCACGCTGCCCACCTGCACAGCAAGGCATGGACACATCAATGTTGGGTGACCACCTACTCTGCCCAGGGCTGGGACAGTCAAGATGTTCATTCCCCCCAAGCTGGTTTAGGAGCCAAGGGGCAGAATGTTGCCCTGGTTTCTCAGAGGGCAATACAAAGTAAAGAACCCTGAGCCCCTTCTCCTGCAGGAAGCAAGAGATGTAACCCTATGTGTCCTCATCTGACACAGACATGGAGACTGCCCTTGAGTGATGCCCCAGAGGTCAGAAGCAGCATCCACCTCCTAGGAAGGCTCAGCTGGTGTGCTGGAGCAGTAGGTCCTACCTTCAGCCAGGTGACAGTTGGGGGAGGATCCCCGTGGGCAGCACAGGGGACCACTAGCTCCCGGCCCACCTCTTGGAAGTATTCCTCCTTGGGGCGCACAGTGAAACTGGGGGGGTCCTGAAAGACAGGCAGGTATGGTGCAGAGCTTAGTGACCAACAGGACGGGGTACAGACCAGTGACATGCAGCACGCTGAGGCTGCTCGGCACAGCAGGGTGGGAGCAACTTGAGGGGCTTGGCAGCATGCCCGCCCGCCCACCCACCCAG
>NW_009953198.1:107650-113556 GCF_000747805.2 Chaetura pelagica | reverse complement strand
CGCGTGGGCTGGGACTCGCCAGTGGTGCCGTAGCTGTTGTACGGGGTGCAGGTGTACACTCCCAGTGCATCGTCATTCCCCGTCGCAACAACAATGGAGCCGTCCAGTCTCACAGACCAGCCAGGGAGCTGGGAGAGGAGGTGCAGGGTCAGGAGGAGGGGATCAGGGGGTTGGGAAAACAGTGGAGGGCACAAGCAGTGGTACCTTGTCCAGCTCCAGTGGGCGCCCATCCCGTGTCCAGCTGACGGAAAGCAGAGGAGGATTGGCCCTGGTGGGGCAGCGGATCACACCCTGCATCCCCTTGGGCAGGTGGGTTTCTGGGAGCATGGTGGTCACCTGTGCTGGATCTGCAAGGACAAGCAGGGTGCCAGCGCCTGCATGAGGGGCAGAAGTGGGCTGGGGAGACCCAGACCCAGACCCAGCCCACTGTGGCAGTTCAAGGGGCACACTGGAGCTGGTGACAGCATAGCCCAGGCTTGTGAGGGGCTATGGGACTCTTACACAGCACTGTGACAAAGGCTGAGGCAGAAGGTGGCTTCCACAGCCCGTTGCTGGGGATACAGGTGTATTTGCCAGTGTCATCTGGGGTTGTTCGCTGGAGCAAGAGACTCCCATCCACCAGGACACGGACCCGAGCCCGGAGGTGGCTGCGAGGGGAGGGCAGTGGTGAATGCAAAGGCTGGGGCTGTACCCACTGCCTTGGGATGAATGAAACCATTGCCACACACCCAACCAGCCTGCTGGCCCCAGCAGCACTGGTGGGAGCCCACAGCCACCTTGGTGCCATCCCCATCCCTGCTGTACCTGAGGTGGAAGACGTTGCTGCTGCCCTGGAGCCAGGTGTAGGTGAGGTTTCCCGGGTATGCCTCAGCCTGGCATGCCAGAAAGGCATCTTGGGAGATGTTGACTGTGACATTCTGGGGTGGCACCACAATGACAGGTGGCCCTGCAGTGAGGGACAGAGAGGACAGTGAGAGCTGGGGACAAGGTAGACCCAGCTGCTCCCAAAGCCCATTACACCTATGCCTGCCTCAAAACCAACCCCATGACATGGCTTCTTCCATGCCCTATGGCAGCACCCAGCAGGGTGGCCCACTTTGCCAGAGCTGGGAGAGCTCTTACCCTGCACGAGCACACGGGTGGTGTGGGCGATAGTGCCCTCCTTGCTGGAAGCATGGCAAGTGTAGGTGCCCGCACTGGCGCGCTCCACGACGGCAATGCTCAGTGTCCCATTCCCCACCTGCAACAGCACCTCACACATGGCACAGCCACCAAAGAGACAGGTCACTCTCAGGAATGTGTCCCTCTCAGCTGGGCCAGTGGTAGAGGGTGGGTGCCACCACAGTGGGGATGGATGCCTGCTCTGCAGTGAAGCAGTTGCATTGTTCTGCATGACTGTCTGCCCCACAAGACCCTGGCCGAGTTGGGGGACACATCGCAGGGGGATAACTGGGGTTTGCCATCCTTACCTGCACTGTGTCCCCACTCTGGACAGCCAGGTCACTCCTCTTCCAGATGACAACAGGCTGGGGGTTGCCAACAGCCGTGCAGGTAAGGCTCAGTGTCTCCCGATCTCTCACCTCTATGAATGCAGGGGGGGTCTCCAGGAAGGTGGGGGGTGCTGTAAAGACAAATCCAGACCTTCTGCCCCAGGTCTCTTGGAAGATCAGTGGATCCAGTCCCAGCCCTGAGAGACCTTGGCTGGTGCCAGAGCAGCAACTGAGGGTGGGATCAACCGGTACCGTTGACGGTGAGATGGATCCAGGTGCCGTTCTGGAAGTCAGCATCGGTGCTGTGCCGGTCGAGGAAGAGCACACGGCACTCGTACCAGCCCTGGTCCTCGGCGCGCAGGAGGTCAATCCGCAGCGAAGCGCCTTCCTCAATCCGCACGCGACCTGCGAGCCCAGAAGTGGCCGTCACAGCCACCGCTGCCGGCTCCGGGACAGTCGTGTCCCCAGGCCACCCGTTTCCCTGGGATGCCCACCCACGCAGTGCTTGCCCCCACCACGGGCTCAGAGGCTTCCCCAGGGCACGGGGCCGACTGCCCCACTTGGCAGCAGGGTCTGGCTGTGCTCAGGCTCCTTCTGCCTTGGCCGACACCACAGGGGGCTGGGAACGGCCGTGGGACAAAAGCCGGGGCAGCTGCGCCACGGCAGAGGTCGGTCACACCAACATTTACTACTGCACATCCTGCTGCTGTTGGGGAAACGAGGGAGGACATAGCAGTTGGCTCTGCTACCCACCCCCACATTAAGTGGCCTCGGCAGGGACCCTGAAGCCTCCCGTGCCCTGAGCATTGCTTCCAGCTGCTGGCCAGAAGAGCTGGTCCCCTTGCCCCCTTCCCCTTTGCCTTTCAGTGACTCTTCTTCCCCAGCCCCCTCTGCCCTTCCCTCCTGGGGTCCCCCTCCCCCCGCTGTCTCACCCTTAGGAGCCATGCAGAGCCCCAGGCACGCTGAGCACCCCACACCATCCCCTATCTTCACAGCACAGGAAGGTCAGGCCAAACCCCTTGCCTGGCTCACAGGGACAGACCCCTGGAGGAGCACAGTGGGGGCTTCTCCTGGACCACAGGGCTCCACCCCAAGCTGGCAGCAGCCCTACGCCCCATGGCCTCTTTGATGAGGAGGAGGATAAGGGCGCAAAGCGACAACGAGCGCAGGCCCTTAATCCCCTGGGCTATTATCAGAGCCATAATCGGCTCAGGCGTGCAGCAGGCAATTGGCTCAGCCCCGACTGGGGTGCATAGGCAGCACTCACCACCCCGACACCCCCAGGACTATGTGCTCCTAACCCCACTGCAGGTACCCACAGCCCAGAGAACCCCAGCTCTAGGCTGGGGATATGGGTCTAGCCCCACATGTGCCATCACCCAGGGTGGCCACATTCCCAACACACCATGGCAGGGTCACAGCCACAGTGGTGGCAGCACCACACACAGCTCTTGGCACCAGAGCAGCCCAAGATGTTCCTGTTGACATCCCAGAGCTCCCAGGAATGCTTCCAGCAAAGAAAGTTTTGCTGAACCCCCCTGTCAGCTCAGTGTCACAGGTGGTTCCCATGTGCTGCTTGAGCCACCACAACCCAGGCCAGGCACCACGCAGGTGCTACCCTGCAGCAGGGAGCTGCATCATGCCAGACAAGCCTGGCAAGGAGGAGGAGTAGCAGCAGTGGGACCTGGGCAGGCTGGTTGGGGCACAGATACCGGGCAGTTGCAGGACAGGATTGCACACCTAGTGCTGGTGCAGCACACAGACACATGCCAACCCTTCCCAACAGCACCCAGACCTTCTTCCAGCCACTACACATCCCACTCTCCTGCTGCTTCAACCCAGAGCCATGGCATCTCCTGCAGCAGGAGATCTGCATAGATGTATCTGGGTGCCTCAGAGCACCCATGTATCATCCCTCAGAGCATGAGGCAACACCCCAGGCAAACCTCAAACACTAGGTGGGTGGCAGGAGTGGAGAGAGAGATGGGAGCAAGGGCAAAGCACCCACGGGACACGGGTGTCCTCCTACACCAAGCTCTGGGAAGCAGGGCAGCTTTGGGAAACACCATTCCTGTCCACAGCTGCCAGCTCACAGCCCCGGGAACTGGGACGGAGCAGCAGGCTTCTGAACAAAGGTCCCTTTGGAAGAGATCAACATGCTCTGAGGACGACCCCCACCCTCCCCCTAATCCCCCGTGCTGGCCCCAGCCCCCTCCTCTTCCACCAGCCAGCTGATAACAAAACCGCCGCTGCCCTCCAGACTAGCATCCCCCAGCGCCTGGCAACCACCATTCAGAGGGACACAAAGGAGGCTGCAACCCCAGCCACCAAGATGGGGTGCCCAAGCAGGCAGCTAGGTCAGGGACCACCAGCTCTGCTCCAAGCCAGCCGATGGCAGGGGACAGTGGCCCATGACACTGTGGGTGACAGTGGCACCTGGGTGAGAGCCAGCCTTGTTCCCAAGTGACCCAAGGGGCCCTTACAGAGGCAGCAGCTGCCCAGCTTATCATCAGGAGACCCCAAGTCGCCCCACAAGAGATATGGGTGACAACAGGTGCTTGCTGGCCCCTCTGGGTGACAGCAGAGCCTGGAAAGAGCTGGAAGAAGGGGCTGCTCTCCCCTTTCCTCTGAGCTTATGGCCTCTGCCCTTCCTTCCATCCCTTCCCAGCCCCCAGAGGATTGAAAAAAAACTGCCCTGCTGCCATGGTGACAGCCACCAGCCCCCCTGCCCACCCACCTTGCCCTCATTACAGCCACCAGACCCCCTCCCCCAGAGCTGATTCTACAGCTGCCCCCCAGTACTACAGGGACTGGGAGGGGGGAGGCTGTGGGCAGTGCAGGCAAAAGCAGGCTGGATGCTGCCAAGCCCTTCCTGGGTAACCCGAGCTCCTGCAGCTGAGGGGCCCTGTGATGCCGGCTCAGGTAACAGGAGCCCAGCCCAGGCCTCCGGGGAGAGCAGGTGCCTTGTCACCGAAAGGGTTTGCTATCACCACTGGTCCCACCGACTCAGGGTGGTAAAATGCAGAACAAAGGTATAGGCTGGCAGTGGGGGGAGGCCAAGGTGTGCCCCAAAATGGGTCTCCTCCCACGCAGCCCAGGAAGGGGCAGCAGCTCTGCCCATGGGCAGGCAGGAGCGAGGCTGGCTCTGGCCTCGGTCGCACCTCAGCCCACTGTGAGTTTGAGGCAAGCACTGGTTTCAGTGGAAGGACAAGTTCCTGACCCAGGCACGATCCAGCACTCCCACACATCACATGGGAAGACTGGAAGCAGAATTTTGGCACGTTGCTGCCACAGGCTCAGCCCAAAACACTGTCCAGCTCTCAGCTCCTCTCCTCCACCCCAGCTTCCCCATCCTCCAGGAACAGTCCCGTTGTCTGCACGTTCATGCGTGCAGGGATCCCTCTCGCAGGAATCCTTGTAGGTCTGCCACTGCTTCACTTTAAATATCCCTTAAAGAGGAGAATATCCCCCTCCCACGCCGCAGCCCTTCCCCAGCCCAGCTTTGCTCCAAATCCCAGCCAGCCCAACACTGCCAATTAGTGGCTTCACCAAAATCCCCTCCCCAGGCTCAACCTTCAAGCAACACGCAGGGGCCAGGACAGCAGCACCCGGGTGCCCAGAGCCCCTGGTACAGGAGAGCCAGGGCAGTGGTGCTGCGGTCAGTGCTATGATGCCACAGGCAGGCCGGTGCTCAGCTATCCCCTTCCCAGGCTGGTGATGCTGGGGGGGAGGCCCCTGCAGCCAGAAGCCACAGTGATGGGAGTGACTGCTGGCATACCAGGAGCCACCTGCCTGGGGAGCTTCTGCCCTCCACCCCAGTGGGGATCCCTCCTGATGCCGAGCTGGGTTGGGGGCTGCATCTCCCCTGCGAGCTAGGTATCAATACCCTCTGTGCCTCCTACTCTGGCCATCCCTGGAGCTGCTGCACAAGGAGGGCACTCTCTCCTGCTGCCGGCCCCACAATGTCCCCTCCTGCCCTGGGGTGGAAGGAAGAGACCTGTGCTTCCCCACTGCCCCAGGAGCGTGATTAATGTGGTCTGACAGCAGCAGCCCTCGGCTGGGGGCCAGCCAGGGGTGTGGGACACCAGAGCCAGCCTGCTGTCCTCATGTACTGCCCCGGAGCCTGGGGCCAGGAGGGCCCCTCCAGGACCCTATAACGGCCCACCACCGCGGCACCCCGGCCACAGGTCTTACCGACGTACTCCGGGTCCACTCGTGGCGAGTAGAGCCCGAACTTGATGAAGATGGGGAGGACGAAGCCGAAGCGGACCCACTCGATCACGTAGAGGGGGGTACGAGCTTCGTGAGCGTCCAGGAGGTCGCAGCCCAGCACCGTGCTCTCCCCGACGCGCCCCACCACGGCCCGGGACTCGGTCTGGCCGCTGCCTGCCGGACCAAAACGGGAGGGGTGAGCCC
>NW_009953198.1:106249-107094 GCF_000747805.2 Chaetura pelagica | reverse complement strand
GATGGCA
This sequence comes from Chaetura pelagica, assembly GCF_000747805.2. NCBI lineage: Eukaryota > Metazoa > Chordata > Aves > Apodiformes > Apodidae > Chaetura > Chaetura pelagica. The sequence continues at coordinate 107,087 of NW_009953198.1, read as the reverse complement.
GTGGAGGGGCCCGAGCGCGGCACGTGGGGAGGCCTCGGGGGGAGCGCGGGTGCGGGGCTGTGACACCCCCTGCGTCACGGGCACGGGGCGTGTGCGTGACACAGCGGTGTGTGACACCAGCGCGCCCGCACGCTGCCTAGCCCGGAGCATCATGCCAAGCCATGCTGTGCTGAGCGGTGCTGTGCCACACCACAGCCCTGCGGTGGGGATGCAGAGCACCCATGGGCACCCATGGGCCCCCCGTGACGACCCTCCTGCCAGAGCCCCCTACCTGCCCTTCCCCATCCCAGCTGTCTCCTCTCTAATCCCACCCTAAATGTGTCCTTGGCGCAGGGATGGCCACCAGTGCAGTGTCCTCATCCCTCCAGGCTGAGCCGGAGCTGGGCTGCATGCCAGGCCGGGGGCTCTGGAAGGCCTCCTGGGGCAGGGGCTGACTGGGGACAGGACATCCCCCGCATCCTATTGCCATGATGGAGCCCCTGGCATCAAGGGTCGAGCGCGGCCATGCTGGACCTCGCGCGCTGTGTTGGGCCTTGCTCTTCGGCACTGCCGAGTGCCAGGAGCGGTGACAAACACTGGGCTGGGGATGGCAGGGCAAAGCCCCCCATGCTGTCCTCCCTTCTCTAGGGCAAGGGGGTCTGCAGTTCCCCCCCGTTGGCTCAGCCTGAGCCTGGGAGACTATTAAGGACAGAGCTAAAGTAAGGAGTTAAAGTAATAATTCTGCAGTTAAGCTGCTTTCCTGCATCTCATGGGCCCATGTGAGTCCTGTAGCTCCCACAGGCTTAGGTGCTGTGGCCGGACAGAGCTGCCCCATCCATGTCATCCATCTGTCCACCCA
>NW_009953198.1:102656-105077 GCF_000747805.2 Chaetura pelagica | reverse complement strand
GCCCCCCGTGACGACCCTCCTGCCAGAGCCCCCTACCTGCCCTTCCCCATCCCAGCTGTCTCCTCTCTAATCCCACCCTAAATGTGTCCTTGGCGCAGGGATGGCCACCAGTGCAGTGTCCTCATCCCTCCAGGCTGAGCCGGAGCTGGGCTGCATGCCAGGCTGGGGGCTCTGGAAGGCCTCCTGGGGCAGGGGCAGACTGGGGACAGGACATCCCCCGCATCCTATTGCCATGATGGAGCCCCTGGCATCAAGGGTCGAGTGCGGCCATGCTGGACCTCGCGCGCTGTGTTGGGCCTTGCTCTTCGGCACTGCCGAGTGCCAGGAGCGGTGACAAACACTGGGCTGGGGATGGCAGGGCAAAGCCCCCCATGCTGTCCTCCCTTCTCTAGGGCAAGGGGGTCTGCAGTTCCCCCCCGTTGGCTCAGCCTGAGCCTGGGAGACTATTAAGGACAGAGCTAAAGTAAGGAGTTAAAGTAATAATTCTGCAGTTAAGCTGCTTTCCTGCATCTCATGGGCCCATGTGAGTCCTGTAGCTCCCACAGGCTTAGGTGCTGTGGCCGGACAGAGCTGCCCCATCCATGTCATCCATCTCTCCACCGACCCTGTTCCTCCGTGTGGAGCTGGGCCCTCCTGCCCAGCCACTTGTGCCTCAGGCAGCGGCTGCAGGCAGAGGTGAGCAGCCCCAGGTGGCCCCAAGTCCTGACGGCGCATCACACCCACCAGTGCCATGGCATTGCTCATGGGACACTGGTGCTCCCTGAACCCCCATCGGGGAAGGGCAGTGCAACACTGGGCCAAGCCAAAAGTTGCTTCCTCTCCCCTGCTTTTTGGGGTGCCCCACACTCTTTGGTAAAGAATGCCCTTGGTCACCTCCTCCATCCCCACCAGTCCCACCCCAGGTCCTGCAAGAGGAGCTGTGTCCAGGAGAGGGGGACAGTGGGGTGACACAGTTGCCCTGAGACAGTAATTTGACCCCAGCCCTGGCTCTCCATAGGGTGCAGCCATTTTGTCAGCAGTGCGCAGTGCCACCACCCTGGTGCTTTGTTCTCAAGGGAAGATGACAAAATTTTGGTGTTTCAGAGCAATATTTGGGGACCATGCGTGGCAGAGGCAATGGCCCTGCCAGCCCAGGGCACGGACTTGTGCCCAGTGTGCACCAGGCACTTCAGCCATGTGCCACATGCCCGGGAATGGGGACGGTGACACTTCTTGCACTTAGGATTTAAATGCCACCAAGGTTAGGAACAGCTGAGAAGAGATTTTCAGGATTGGACTTTTGGACAGAGATGCCTAAATTCCATCTAAGCTTCCCTTTAAGCATCAACATCCTGGGCTGTCCCCCGTGTGCTGACACAGCTGCCACCCTCCACGTGGCACCACTGCTTTGGCGGGTGACCAGCTCTGGGGTTTGCCTCCCTGTGCCCAAAGGGCTCCCCAAGGGCAGGGGCAGGCAGAGACCCAAGACGAGGAAGGCCCCAGCCTGGGGTGCCAAGCAGTGTGGCAGGGAGCCCAGCAGAGCTGCAAGCGCACATGCTGCCCACTGGTTCCTCACACACAAACCTGGAGAGAAGCCACAGGAGAGTCTTTTAATGCAGGGGGCAGACAGAAGCATCTCGGGGCTGGGAATGGCCCCCCCCACCATTTTGGATCAAGTGTCTGCATCGAACTGATCTGGCACCATGCTCACACCTCCTTTCTGTCCTCTCCAGCGCTGTGGTGGGACAGATTCCACTGGTGAGCGGGGCTTTGGGAGCCACAGCTCCCCTCCCACTCGCTGTGCACAGCATTGCCACTGGCCGTGGCCCTGGTGCAGCACAGGGCAGTGGCACAGAAATGGGACTCCCTGTTGAGGGGCTGCACCTACCGAAGGCGTTGGCAGAACTGGATCACTGCATCCTCCTGCTCTTGTGTCTCGATGGAGCCAGGCCGCAGTCGCCGGATCTCCCGAATGGCGTCGCCCCCGCTCATCTTCTCTGCCTTCACCAGGTAGCAGGCCAGCATGGTGCCAGTCCGGCCGTGGCCCAGCATGCAGTGAACTGCCACGGCCTGGCGGGAAGCAGCACAAGGGGATGCACTTGTCTCTGGTGCAGTCCCTCCCACCTCCCTCTGAGTGCCACTCCCTCCCCACAAAGTCTCACCCCGGTGGCGTCACCCCCTTGGTTCTGGCCCCCACCATACCTCCCCACGGGCGTTGGCCTCCTCCACCAGCTTCAGGAAGGTCTGGATTTGCCCAGGCGTTGGGGGGGTGAAGTCAGGTACACAGAGCCGGTGGAGCTGGACAGCAGGGCAGCAGCCATGGTGCGGGGGTGGCCGCTCTGACAGTGACACCAGGTGCCGCACGCCCTGGGCCAGGAGGAACCGGTAGTGCCCCGGCTCCCGTGGCATGGCCAGCCCAGACAGCCGCCCCTCCACACCCCC